>NC_092273.1:13650924-13720924 GCF_036320965.1 Panulirus ornatus
CAATTTATTCCATATATCACACCAGTAAGTGCAGTGGTCGGGCAACTTTCCCCCGGCGAACATGGCAACCCCTTAGCCAAAGGCTTTCATCACCTGCATCAATTTGAATCTCTTTTCTTCTTTTCTTTTTTTCTCCCCAGCTTGAAGCTCCACATTCGGCTGACTTCCTCAATCCGTTGTGCACGATGGGTGAGGCCATTGGGTTTTGACCTGACCTCACCTCTTTTTTTTCTCATGTTAGCTGAGAAGGCGCGTGCAGCTGAGGCGCTAATGAAGGCCATTCCATTAACTATATATATATATATATATATATATATATATATATATATATATATATATATATATATATATACCCTAGCCTGAGCCAAGTGCCCATCGTTCATTTCATCACATTTAGATGATGCGGAACTTCAAAGCCCAACCTGCTGTTTCATTTCATCACATTTAGATGATCCGGAGCTTCAAGCCCCAACCAACCGTTTCATCTCAACATATTTAGATGATCCGGAGCTTCAAACCCCAACCAGCTGTTTCATCTCATCACATTCAGATGCTCCGGAGCTTAAAAAATTCCAAGCAGGTGTTTCATTTCTAACACTAAGAAACTTCAATTACCACTTGATTACCCTTCCAAACAACGAACTTCCTCTCGTCTTTCCTTGGCGCTACATTGGGAGAGAGAGAGAGAGAGAGAGAGAGAGAGAGAGAGAGAGAGAGAGAGAGAGAGAGAGAGAGAGAGAGAGAGAGAGAATGACAACAACTCCCCCTCCCCCCCTTGACAACCTCCCTCAAAATGCCATCACTCAGCTCCTTGATTGACCGTGGGAACTGGATCAATACTGTGTTCCCTCACACACACACACACACACACACACACACACACACACAGAACCCGATGGACTTTGGAAATCACTACACAACACACACATGCCACACTCAAAAATTCCTCTTTTGGTTCTCGGGAAAGGTGATGCCTAGATCCCTCTGTATGCGTGGCTATAAGGCGGATGGATGATGGAGCGCCCCCTTGAGGGCTTGATGGTAAACATCAAGTTATGTTTTGATTCAACAGAAGAACATAATCTGGATGATTGCCCCTCACGGTATCTTCATCACACTACCACCACCTCGGGTCTCTGGCGACTCACATTACCCAGTGCACGGATACGCTCGTGTGTGTGTGTGTGTGTGTGTGTGTGTGTGTGTGTGTGTGTGTGTGTGTGTGTGTGTGTGTGTGTGTGTGTGTTTGTGTGTGTGTGTGTGTGTGTGTGTGTGTGTGTGTGTGTGTGTGTGTGTGTGTGTGTGAGCGCGTTAGCGTAAGTCGTTCACGTCTAATGACCGGGTGTCGACCCCTCGAGCTAGCGGTAGGACAGACGTAAAAGCCAGCCAGCTACGTGAACTACGACGGAGAGGTCGCACGACGCCTTACTCACAGGGGAGCTGGGTCGGTCGACACTCTTAGTGATTTCAAGGAATCATATTTTTTTTTTTTGATAACCATTTATACTCTCTCTCTCTCTCTCTCTCTCTCTCTCTCTCTCTCTCTCTCTCTCTCTCTCTCTCCCCTAGCTATATGACAACCCACCCCCCAAGGCCTGCCTCCAAGGGGGGTAAATGAGGAACGAGACATCCTCCCTCACCCCCAAACCCCATTCCCTCCCCACAACAGGACCCATTAGGGAGGAACTTTCATCCGCGCACGTGTGTGTGTGTGTGTGTGTGTATGTGTAGAGCCACCACAAGCACTGTATCTAGATCACCAGCACCCGGGTACTCTGCACATGTCTGGGGCGCCAACGCTGCTTCCGCCTCTGTACATTCACCTGGTACACGGACCGTGGGGGGAGGGTGTGTGTGTGTGTGTGTGTGTGTGTGTGGATACAATACCGAGAAAAATATAATCATGGGCTTGACATTTGTGGGCCACTTTTTTTTTCTTTACTTCGAATTACCTTCCCCGCTCTCTGGCAGTAGGAATACTAAGGTTAGTATGTGTGTGTGTATGAAAGTATGATTGTACACACACACACACACACACACACACACACACACACACACACACACACACACACACACGTGTTCATCCTGCCCCCCCCGGGGCTTGTCTATGAATGGTTACCTGTATGTATGTATGTATGTATGTATGTATTTGTGCGTGTATGGGCGATTCTTCGTCTGTTTCCTTGCGCTACCTCGCTGACGCGGGAAATAGCGATCAAGAAAGATAGATAATATATATATATATATATATATATATATATATATATATATATATATATATATATATATATAATTCTTTTTTTTTCTTTCTTTTTCTTCTTTCATACTTGAGCGCAGTTTCCTGCGTAAGCAAGGTAGCGGCAGGAAAAGACGAGGGGAGGCAACATTCGTCCGCATCCATTGTCTAGCTGTCATGTGTAATGCACAGAAACCACAGCTCCCTATTCACAACCAGGCCCCACAGACCTTTCAGACGCTTCACATACCCTGATTCAGTCGACCCCAATATACCACATCGTTTCAGTTCGTTCTATCCCATGCACGCCTTTCACCCTCCTGCATGTTCAGGCCCCGATCGCGCAAAATCTTTTTCGCTGCATCCCTCCATATCCAATTTTGTTTTCCGTTCTCTTTGTTCCCTCCACTTCTGACACACATATATACCCTCTCCACATGTTCATCTACATATATTCAATTACCTCACGTATTCATCTAATCACCCCCAGGGCCCATTTTCTGAGGGGGGGTCCTGCATGTCCAAAGCTATCATGCAGGACATGATAGGAGAGGTACAGGGGAGTAAGAATTCTACCGCTCTACTTCCTGCGTGTCGTAGGAGGCGACTAAAAGGGGTGGAACTGGCGGGCTGGAAATCCTTTTCCCCCCATCTTGTATCTTCATTTCTAAAAGCGGGAACAGAAAAAGAAGCCAGGTTGATATATATATATATACACAAACGTCAATAGCAGTTCTCATCAATTTCACCACTGAATCGATAAGCTTCAATGTCTATAGGGTGTTTGGGTCGAGGTGGTGTGCAAAGTGAGAGGGTTAGGGAAAATGATTTGGTAAACAGAGAAGGGGATAGGGGTGAAAGAATACTTCCCACGTATTCCCTGCGTGTAGTAGAAGGTGATTTAAAAGGGAAGGGAGCGGGGGTCTGGAAAATTTCACCTTCCCCTCTTTAATTTTCCAAAAAGAAGGAACAGAGAACGGGGCCAAGTGAGGATATTCCCTCTAAGGTTCAGTCCTCTGTTCTTAACGCTACCTCGCTGATGCGGGAAATGGCGAATATATATATATATATATATATATATATATATATATATATATATATATATATATATATATTCGAGAAACATTTTCCTATATTCTAAGTAAAGATTAACATTTTCGCTGGAAATCTACACGATACCTGGAAACAAAAAACTGGCTTTCAATATTATTTTGATATCATTAAAATCATGACTTCTCGAATACACCTCTGAATGGTAATTAACAATACTAAATCGGTGACTAAATCAAGGAACAGTGACTTCGAGAAAGATTTGAAATTGAATTTTGAAAAAAAAAAAAAATGGAAGAGTTGCAAAATCTGTTAAACCACAAGTCTCAAAGAAGTGACGTAAGATATTCTGACCTCCCCATCCCACTGAAAAACCCATTTTCAATAAGACCAAAGGTCAGAGGTGTTTCTTGAAAGGATTTTCTTTTTTTATATTTTCTTTTCCAATCTCCAGTTTATTAACCATCATCAATATTACTTTCACGTGAGTCTGACTGGAGGATGAGATTATCACCCCCCCCCCCCCCTTTCAAAAATTCTACAGTGCAGAAGGTGTGAGAGAGAGAGAGAGAGAGAGAGAGAGAGAGAGAGAGAGAGAGAGAGAGAGAGAGAGAGAGAGAGAGAGAGAGAGAGAGCGACTGTGTGTATGTCTGTAAATGTCCGTCGTGTCTGTGATTAACATTTGTGTTTTACGGGGAGATTTTCTTTTCTAAATTTACACCCGTGTGTGCGTACCATGCCTTAACTCCTAGCTTATGCCCCAGGTACGATTTCTATTGACTATCCCGAAGGAGGAGGATGAACAGCTGGGTGGACTGTGGACCGGCTGCCGCGACCAGAATTCGAACCGCTGTGGGTTTGATCCCAGGCGGCCCGTGAGTGCGTGATTGTCAGTAACGCTAAGCGCTACACCACGGAGGTTCGTGTGTTTGTATGTATGTGTGTAAGTCTTTGTGTATGTAATTGTTTGTCAGTGTGTATATATGTATCTTTATGGTGTCTGAGTTTTGAGGGTTTTACCATATCTCTCCGTTGCGAGGTTGTTTCAATAATAATAATAATAATAATAATAATAATAATAATAATAATGATAATAATAATAATAATAATAATAATAATAATGATAATAATAATAATAATAATAATAATAATAATAATGATAATGATAATAATAATAATAATAATGATAATAATAATAATAATAATAATAATAATAATAATAATAATATGATAACTATAATAATTATAATAATAACTATAATATTACTAATACTGATAATAATAATACTGATAATAATATTACTGATAATACTAATAACGCTAATACTAATGATAATAATGATAATAATAAAAATGATAATAAAATACTATAATAATGATGATAATAATAATAATGATAATAAAATAACAATAATAATATTAATAATAATGTGTGGAAGTCGAGAACATTATCTCGGAAAGCAAAAATGGGTATGTTTGAAGGAATAGTGGTTCCAACAATGTTGTATGGTTGCGAGGCGTGGGCATATGGATAGAGTTGTGCGCAGGAGGATGGATGTGCTGGAAATGAGATGTTTGAGGACAATGTGTGGTGTGAGGTGGTTTGATCGAGTGAGTAACGTAAGGGTAAGAGAGATGTGTGGAAATAAAAAGAGCGTGCTTGAGAGAGCAGAAGAGGGTGTTTTGAAGTGGTTTGGGCACATGGAGAGGATGAGTGAGGAAAGATTGACCAAGAGGATATATGTGTCGGAGGTGGAGGGAGCAAGGAGAAGAGGGAGACCAAATTGGAGGTGGAAAGATGGAGTGAAAAAGATTTTGTGTGATCGGGGCCTGAACATGCAGGAGGGTGAAAGGAGGGCAAGGAATAGAGTGAATTGGAGCGATGTGGTATACCGGGGTTGACGTGCTGTCAGTGGATTGAATCAAGGCATGTGAAGCGTTTGGGGTAAACCATGGAAAGCTGTGTAGGTATGTATATTTGCGTGTGTGGACGTATGTATATACATGTGTATGGGGGGGGGGGGGGGGTTGGGCCATTTCTTTCGTCTGTTTCCTTGCGCTACCTCGCAAACGCGGGAGACAGCGACAAAGTATAAAAAAAAAAAAAAATAATAATAATAATAATAATAATAATAAAAATAATAATAATAATAATAATAATAATAATAATAATAATAATGATAATAATAATAATAAATGATAACAATTACCACAATGCAAATTAAGGTCATAACAGTTAATAACAATAACAACAACAAGACCTTTCCAGCAAGGCCGTCCTTTCCATTTTCCTTTCATGATAAACAAACTGGACGACCACAAGTTCCGCACGACCTCGCCCAAACCTGGCTGAGCAGCCCGGGTCGTGGGCGGAGGGAGAGGGACGCCGCCCGCCCGCCTTCCAGATCAGCTTAGACAATGGGAAGGCTCAAGGTTAACGGTTCCCTCCTTTCCCGTAATTACCTGCCTGACCCTGTCGCTGACCTGAGTTCTCTCTCTCTCTCTCTCTCTCTCTCTCTCTCTCTCTCTCTCTCTCTCTCTCTCTCTCTCTCACACACACATACCATCCACCTCCCCCTCCTCTACCCGAACCCAAGATGACCCAACCTTCTTCCCCCCTAATCCTTCTTCTCGTCCTCACGCTCCGGAGCAGAAAGTGGAACAATTCTCATGCGTGGATCGAGGTGGAAAGTGGAGCATCGTGTTTTCTTCTTTTTTTTTCTTCTTCGAAAATATTTATATACATATCGAAAAGGAGCCATGGACGGCGAGAGAGCTTCCATGATTCGAGCAAGGTCGAAACAAGCAGGAGAGCGAAGCGTCGCTCGATTGAGAATGAGATAGCGAAGCATTGTCGGAATGCGATCGAAACAGAGAGAAAGAGTTAGATAGATAGATATATACATACATAGAGAGAGAGAGAGAGAGAGAGAGAGAGAGAGAGAGAGAGAGAGAGAGAGAGAGAGAGAAGAGAGAGAGCGTTCCTTTTCCAACACAGTCGAGCAGACAGTCGAAGAACCCCCTCGACCACAAGTGAAATGGAGAGTGTCGTTCGAACACGACCGAAACAGAGAGAGATCGAAGCACGGCTCGAGCTCCTCGACCTGAGACGGAAAGTTTCATCATTCGAACGCCACGGAAACGGAGAGTTGAAGGAGCACTCCAACGCTGGAGCTGAGAAGGAGAGTAAGAGTGTTGCTGAAAGTGGACCGACCGACCGACCGATGGTGTTAACTGGTGCAGAGCTGAGCCGCCGCCACGGTTGAAACGGAAAGTGAACCAGTTTCTTCAGCGCCCGTGGGCAGCTTCGTGGATCTCCCTTTCCCCCAACACTAGCCCTCCCACTCTCCTGACCGAAGCGTCGCTGCACGCTGCTGCTCCGCTAAAGATCCAAAGGTCTGCTGCTCCTGCTGCTGCTGTTTTCCATCTCCAGGAAGCATATCGTGTGCGTGCAGACATAAAAAAAAAAAGAAGACTTTAGCTACTGTTCAGAAGAAAGTTCGAATCTTATCTTCCGCAACAAACACGAACCAGTGGAGCAGTTCTTCTTTTTCTTTTCAGAAATCCCGTTACAATTCTTCATACAAGACTCAGGCAGCTAGTATGTCCGCAAAAATCCGGGCGAGGCTTAGGTCCCTCTGCTGTTCTCTTGTAGAAATTATTATCCCAACGTGTTCATAGATCATTTCAGCTGTTTCCACCAAAAGACTGAACTACTGTCTATGAATCTTTCGCCAACGAATGTGTCTTGATGTTAGTGATGTTGATGTTGGAGGAAAGTGGTGGAGGTGGGCAACGGGACGTTTTCTGAAGTAAATGTCAGGGTCTCTTGAGGGAGGGGGAGGGGGGGGGGGAAGCCGGAGGGTGAGTGTGTGTGTGTGTGGAGGTGTGAGGGAGGGAGGGAGGAAGTGGCAGGCGTGTGTGTGTGTGTGGAGGTGTGAGGGAGGGAGGGAGGAAGTGGCAGGCGTGTGTGTGTGTGTGTGGAGGTGTGAGGGAGGGAGGGAGGGAGGGATGATGGGGCAGCTGGGCAACCGTCCGTGATTCCTCTTCAACATTGTGGTGGTGGTGAGTGGTTGGTGTATGCGTAGCCTCTTCATCCGTCGCTCTTTTTTGACACTGATGTACGGGATGAGGAGGCAGGAACCTCCTCCTCCTCCTCCTCTTTCTTCTCTTTCCTCCACGTCCACTTTTTTATTCTCCTCTTCCTCTTTCTACTTCTCCTTCCAATCCTCTTTCTCCTCTTCCCTCCTCCTCTTCTTTCGTATGTCTCTATTTCCACTCGCTGTTCTAACATGATCTACACCCAACTCCCAGAGCTAAGAAGCGAAATGCATTTCTCTTGGTGCTGAGGAGTTAATGATTCTTATATAAAAAAAAAAGAGAAATGAGGAATTTTTTACGTCTTTTTTACACGGTTTTTTTTCCAGCTAAAATACTTCTATCAAGGAGAAACGTAGTTTGCTGAATGTACGTACAGAATCACTGATAATAAATATCATCATTAATAACAAGAAAAAAAGTAGCTTGATAAACACACTGCACTACCGTCACCTTCTCCCGCCTGAGATCCCTAGTTCCGTAGTTGCAGTTCTGCACGACAATCACATCGAACCCACCTGATCTTGTACAGACCGCTACAGGAACAACCTTCATCCCAACCACTGTGAACATGACCAATGACCTCTGATGTCAGTGTACAAACCATCTGTCTAACAACCCTTTCATTTGCTATAGTCCCAGTGTCTATATTAGGTTATTTTGTGTATCGTTTTCCCGATATTGTCAGCCATTGGATGCACTTGATTCAGAGGCCCATTGATTACTGCTATTATAACTACTACTACAACTATCATAGTTATTGTTATTATTATTATTATTATTATCATCATTATTATCATTACTATAATAATAATAATAATAATAATAATAATAATAATAATAATAATAATAATAATAATAATAATAATAATAATAGTAATAATAATAATGATAATAATATCATAATAATAACGATAATAATAATAATAATAATAATAATAATAATAATAATAATAATAATAATAATAATAATATTAATAATGATAATAAAAATGATAAATTATTAGTACCATCATTATTATTATCACTGGGCATCGTCCCACAAAGATAAATAAAACTGGAGCTCCAGACAGCCTTAAATGGAGAGTTCAGTGATTATCTGGTGAGAAAGATAATGGACGAGGAAGAGGTACACAGTGGCGTCCCGCAGGGCCTCAGCCTGGGGGCCGCTATCAATTCCCGACCGATATCAACGACTTGTCAAAGGAGTTCGATTCATTCCGGAATATATTTGAGGATTATGTTAAATCTGTGTTGTATGGCGCAGACATAGAGAAGCTTGGACCAGCTCCAGCTATAGTCAGATGTATGCCTAATCAAATCTAACCTAAACATATGCGTAGTTATAGAGGGAGGACTGTGATACAAAGTCAGATTCTGTCTACTAACAGGAAGTGTGTCATGGGGAAACGGCGCTTGTGAGAGGGTTTTGGGTGTTGGTATTGTAACATGTCTTTCACCAGCTACCTACATAAGGAGAGTGGTGAAGATGATCAACTATACACATTATTCACGGAAGCGGAAGTGGGTCACAAGGTGGGGGAGGGGTAGAATGTTCTGGAAGCGTTGAAGAATGTGTGGAAGGCGAGAACGTTATCTCGGAGAGCGAAAATGGGTATGCTTCAAGGAATAGTGGTTCCAACAATGTTATATGGTTGTGAGGCATGGCTATAGATAGGGTTGTGCGGAGGAGGGTGGATGTGTTGGAAATGAGATGTTTGAGGACAATATGTGGTGTAAGGTGGTTTGATTGAGTAAGTAATGAAAGGGTAAGAGAGATGTGTGGTAATGAAAAAAAGTGTGGTTGAGAGAGCAGAAGAGGGTGTATTGAAATGGTTTGGTCACATGGAGAGAATGAGTGAGGAAAGATTGACAAAGAGGATATATGTGTCAGAGGTGGAGGGAACAAGGAGAAGTGGGAGACCAAACAGGAGGTGGAAGGATGGAGTGAAAAAGATTTTGAGCGATGGGGGCCTGAACATACAGGAGGGTGAAAGGCGTGCAAGGAAGAGAGTGAATTGGGACGATGTGGTATACCGGGGTCGACGTGCTGTCAATGGATTGAACCAGGGCATGTGAAACGTCTGAGGTAAACCATATATATATATATATATATATATATATATATATATATATATATATATATAAACAGATAGATAGATAGATAGATAGAAATGTGCAGGAAGATACCTGGAGCACATTTTCTCATCTACTTATAGAACAAGCATTCTGGTATTACCCGGGATCCTATTTCTAAGGGATTCCCTCAGCTCCAAATCTGCACTATACTCAGTAGGAGGGACAGGATGGACTCCTCTGAGGCCAGATAACTGACGATAATGCACCCTCGCTAGAAAGTGACTTTTCACTCGCAGTGCAATCTCAGGCAGGTATGGTGGAGTACGGTAACACCGCTGCAACATAGGCAACACTAGCTCGGTTTCCTCATGGACAGGAACTTCAACAGACTGTCAGTGAACGAGAGACAGACACCGTGTTGGGCAATGAGGACGGGAAAAAAGAACCACTGGACTCCAGAGGACCCAGATGAAACCTAGAAAGGTGCACCCGAAGGTGGCCTTCGTGATAGCTAGAATATGACCTGGAGCGAGGAGGTGCACTGGGGTCACAAGAGAGGGTTCTAAAAACAAGGAAATCACAAAGCACAAGAGATTTCAGGAGAGATGCGAGGTGACGTTAACTTGTCGTAAAAGAGGAAGTGAGACAAATAGAACAGGCTAAAAGCAAGGAGTAAGTGAGTGGACTGGATAATGAGCTTTGGAAAAACTTGTATGGCATATTTTCAAAACTTGTATGACAGATCTGAAAAAAAAACCTGTTCGACAGATTTTCACGATGAGAGATCTTAATGACTTTTACGACATATTTTAGAAAAGAAACCCTAATATTTAAGACATTTTCAAATTCTGCATGACACAACTGCAAAATTCTTAAAATAGGAATCCTAAAATATGACAGATTTTTTTAAAACGTGTATGACAAACTTATGACATCTGCAGTATGACAGATTTTCAAAGCTTGAATAAAGTCTTGAAAACCTGTGTGACAGCTGTAGCAAATTTGCACGACAGCTTAAAAAACAAATTTCATACATCATGAAAAAGATAAGAATTGGGTGAGAAATCTTTAGAAAAACCTGTGTGACTAACTGAAGAAAAAAAAATGTATGAGAAATCTTAAAACTCCGGTATGAAACATTTGATAAGATTGAACGATTCGATGAAGTTGCAAGATACGGCCTCATTAGTGTGAAACTCCCTCCCTAAGAGCACAAATATATATATATATATATATATATATATATATATATATATATATATATATATATATATATATATATATATATATATTTTTTTTTTTTTTTTTCCAAAAGAAGGAACAGAGAAGGGGGCCAGGTGAGGATATTCCCTCAAAGGCCCAGTCCTCTGTTCTTAGCGCTACCTCGCTAATGCGGGAAATGGCGAATAGTATGAAAAAAAAAAAAATATATATATATATATATATATATATATATATATATATATATATATATATATATATATATATATATATATATATATATATATATATAAAGTACATAAATGTACAGATAAACAGACGTACAGACGGAAGGTAAGACAGGCATACACAGGTACTGAAAAGCACAGACACGAAGACGCAAAGACTTCGGCTGTGACACAGACAAACACGGGCCTCCATAAGGAATAGAGAGAGAGAGAGAGAGAGAGAGAGAGAGAGAGAGAGAGAGAGAGAGAGAGAGAGAGAGAGAGAGAGAGAGAGAGATTGGGTACCAACGGATTAAGTACACCAGGAGATTGTGTATTAGTGGACTGGATATCAAATGACTGGTTGTCAGAAGATTGGGCATCAAGGGTTAAATACCAGAGGATTGAGTACCATGGGACTAGGTACCAGGAGACTGGGTACCAGGAGATCGGATATCAAGAGACTGGGTACCAAGGGATTGGGTACCAGGGGACTGGGTACCAAGGGACTGGGTACCAGAGAACTGGGTACCAGTGGATTGGGTACTAGGGGACTGGGTACTTGGCAATTGGTAACCAATATGTTGAGTCGTAAAGTTTCCCTCACAACAGACAAGGAAGAAATCGAGAGATGATTTTTTTTCACATCTTGGTAATCGTTAGAAAGGAAGCACGCACGCACGCATGCATACAAGCACACACACACACACACACACACACACACACACACACACACACACACACACACACACACACACACATGCACACAAGCAAGCTCACAAGCAACACAAAACACACTCATTCACTCAGACGAAGAGAGAGATACCATCTAATCAAGAGGCTTTGTATAAACTGGTCCTCACCAGCTCTCTCTCTCTCTCTCTCTCTCTCTCTCTCTCTCTCTCTCTCTCTCTCTCTCTCTCTCTCTCTCTCTCCAGCCATCTGACAGCTCGGGAAGAAGATAATGCACGATGTAACACCTTCTCGCCGCCGTCATCTCATGCCACTGCAGATCCCGCGGCACCTGGGTGTCAGTTCGGCGCTATAACCGCATGTGGTTCTCTACGAGCTCAGGCGGACCGAAGTAGGTACAGTCCAATCCCAAACGCTGGGAACATTATCGATAAACAACAGATGTCTCTAAATGGACTGTCTGTCTGTGTAACACTCATCCCCCCTAAAGCACTAGTGTCTTTTACTGGATGAATTCTCATGTTTTCGTCTTTGTCTGAATTGTTTTTCAACTGTTATCATACTCATCTTTATATATATATATATATATATATATATATATATATATATATATATATATATATATATATATATATATAGGCAGCGTTAGCGAGGTAGTGCAAGGAAACAGACGAAAGAATGGCCCAACCCACCCACATACACATGTATATACATACACGTCCACACACGCACATATACATACCTATACATCTCAACGTATGCATATATACATATATACACAGACATATACATATATACACATGTACATAATTCATACTTGCTGCCCTTATTCATTCCCGTCGCCACCCCGCCACACATGAAATGACAACCCCCTCCACCGCACGCGCGCGAGGTAGCGCTAGGAAAAGACAACAAAGACCACATTCGTTCACACTAAGTCTCTAGCTGTCATGTATAATGCACCGAAACCACAGCTCCCTTTCCACATCCAGGCCCACAGAACTTTCCATGGTTTACCCCAGACGCTTCACATGCCCTGGTTCAATCCATTGACAGCACGTCGACCCCGGTATACCACATCGTTCCAATTCACTCTATTCCTTGCACGCCTTTCACCCTCCTGCATGTTCAGGCCCCGATCGCTCAAAATCTTTTTCACTCCATCCTTCCACCTCCAATTTGGTCTCCCACTTCTCCTCGTTCCCTCCACCTCTGACATATATATCCTCTTTGTCAATCTTTCCTCACTCATTCTCTCCATGTGACCAAACCATTTCAATACAGCCTCTTCTGCTCTCTCAACCACACTCTTTTTATTACCACACAGCTCTCTTACCTTTTCATTACTTACTAGATCAAATCACCTCACACCACATATCATCCTTAAACATCTCATTTCCAACATATCCACCCTCCTCCGCAAATCCCTATCTATAGCCCACGCCTCGCAACCATACAACATTGTTGGAACCACTATTCCTTCAAACATACCCATTTTTGCTTTCCGAGATAACGTTCTCGCCTTCCACACATTCTTCAACGCCCCCAGAACTTTCGCCTTCTCCCCACCCAGTGACTCACGTCCGCTTCTATGGTTCCATCCGCTGCCAAATCCACTCCTAGAAATTCAAACACTTCACTTCCTCCAGTTTTTCTCTACTCAAAATTACCTCCCAATTGACTTGTCCCTTAGCCCTTCTGTACCTAATAACCTTGCTCTTATTCACATTTACTCTCAGCTTTCTTCTTTCACACACTCTACCAAACTCAATCACCAGCTTATGCAGTTTCTCATCCGAATCAGCCACCAGCGCTGTATTATCAGCGAACAACAACTGACTCACTTCCCAAGCCCTCTCATCCACAACATACTACATACTTGCCCCTCTTTCCAAAACTCTTGCATTCACCTCCCTAACAACACCTAAAAGGGGAGGGAGCGAGGAGGCTGGAAATCCTCCCCTCCCGTTTTGATTTTCCAAAAGAAAGAACAGAGAAGGGGGCCAAGTGAGGATACACCCTCTAAGGCTCAGTCCTCTGCTCTTAACGCTACCTCGCTAACGCGGGAAATGGCAAATATGTATGAACATATATATATATATATATATATATATATATATATATATATATATATATATATATATATATATATATATATATATATGTCTCCATGGTTGTTTAATTTGTTTATGGATGGGGTTGTTAGGGAGGTGAATGCAAGAGTTTTGGAAAGAGGGGCAAGTATGCAGTCTGTTGTGGATGAGAGAGCTTGGGAAGTGAGTCAGTTGTTGTTCGCTGATGATACAGCGCTGTTGGCAGATTCATGTGAGAAACTGCAGAAGCTGGTGACTGAGTTTGGTAAAGTGTGTGAGAGAAGAAAGTTGAGAGTAAATAAGAATAAGAGCAAGGTTATTAGGTACAGTAGGGTTGAGGGTCAAGTCAATTGGGAAGTAAGTTTGAATGGAGAAAAACTGGAGGAAGTAAAGTGTTTTAGATATCTGGCAGTGGATTTGGCAGCGGATGGAATCATGGAAGCGGAAGTGAATCATAGGGTGGGGGAGGGGGCGAAAATTCTGGGAGCCATGAAGAATGTATGGAAGTCGAGAACATTATCTCGGAAAGGAAAAATGGTTATGTTTGAAGGAATAGTGGTTCCAACAATGTTGTATGGTTGCGAGGCGTAGGCTTTGGATAGAGTTGTGTGGAGGAGGGTGGATGTGCTGGAAATGAGATGTTTGAGGACAATATGTGATGTGAGGTGGTTTGATCGAGTAAGTAATAATAGGGTAAGGGAGATGTGTGGTAATAAAAAGAGTGTAGTTGAGAGAGAGCAGAAGAGTGTGTTTTAAAATGGTTTGGTCGCATGGAGAGAATGAGTGAGGAAAGACTGACAACGAAGATATATGTGTCAGAGGTGGATGGAACGAGGAGAAGTGAGAGACCAAATTGGAGGTGGAAAGATGGAGTGAAAAAGATTTTGAGTGATTAGGGCCTGAACATGCAGGAGGGTGAAAGGCGTGCAAGGAATAGAGTGAATTGGAACGATGTGGTATACCGGGGTCGACGTGCTGTCAATGGATTGAACCAGGGCATGTGAAGCGTCTGGGGTAAACCATGGAAAGTTGTGTGGGGCCTGGATGTGGAAAGCGAATTGTGGTTTCGGTGCATTATTACATGACAGCTAGAGACTGAGTGTGAACGAATGGGGCCTTTGTTGTCTTTTCCTAGCGCTACCTCGCACACATGAGGGGGGAGGGGGTTGTTATTTCATGTGTGGCAAGGTGGCAATGGGAATGAATAAAGGCAGACTATGAATTATGTACATGTGTATATATGTATATGTCTGTGTATGTATATATATGTATACGTTGAGATGTACAGGTATGTATATTTGCGTGTGTGGACGTGTATGTATATACATGTGTATGTGGGTGGGTTGGGCCATTCTCAGAGAGAGAGAGAGAGAGAGAGAGAGAGAGAGAGAGAGGTGATATACAAGCTCACAATTATTACAAGTTTTTGTCCCAGACAACATCCTTAAAATAGCCACATATAGAGATCACTTTCGCTCCTGCATAGGAAGCTACGTGTGGGCGTGGTTTTTAGTGGGTGGTGTAAGCGTGGTTTATGGAGTGGGCGTGGCCTGTGGTGTAGACATGGTTTATGGTGGGTGGTTTGTGCAGGTGTAGTTTTTGGTGTGGGCGTGGTTTGTGCAGGTGTAGTTTTTGGTGTGGGCGTGGTTTGTGGTGTAGGAGTAGTTTGTGGTGTAGGCGTGGTTTGTGGGATAGGCGTGTTGTGTAGTGTGTGTGTGTGTGTGTGTGTGTGTGTGTGTGTGTGTGTGTGGCATAAGCGTGGTGTGTGTTGTGGGCGGCCTAGGCGTGGTTTGCGGTGTGGGCGTGGTTTCTGGCTGACCCACCCCTCTGCATTTATGTACCTCTTTCCACATCCTTTGGAATCCTTTTCTCTTTTCTTGTGGGTGTAATTATCGCGAACCAGCATTTAGGGAGGGAGGGAGGGAGGGAGGTAGTCCCTTTTGCCCCAACACCACCACCCAACGAAAGATCTGGTCCGCTCATAATGATACTCACCTCTATACCCTAGGCCAGCCACACACACACACACACACACACACACACACACACACAAGGGAAATGTCTTATGTCTTGCAGTAAAGTCCATTCACGTCATGCCATCCTTTCGTTCTTCCAAACATTTCTTTTCTTTTCACCTAATACCCATAATTTTCGCCGAGCGAAAATACGACTTTCTCCTGTGGTGGTGTTTTGGTTCTGTGCATCTCGTTCTCTGGCTGGGAGAAAACGGGTTATGCCACAGGTCGGCAGTCTATCTAAAAGCATTAAAAAAAAAAAAGAAAAAAAAAAAAAATATATATATATATATATATATATATATATATATATATATATATATATATATATATATATATATATCGTATGCAATGGAACATTATCATCCTTAAGGCACGGCATTTACCCTACCTGAGACAATTCAGCTATCGTACTCAGAAGAGGTATAAGTTAACGTACCCAACAGATCGAAATATAACATTAGCGGCTTTAAGATAATCAGTAGGTAAATATAACATGATAATAAGAAGACAGTTAATAATCTACCGTGGCCAGTGGGGTAGATGGTCAACCTGGAGGGTGGGGGGATCTCTTATCTTTATATCTGGGTCATGCTGGAAATACCCCAAGACATAAATAGACACAGGTGGGACTCGTTACTTCTTGCACATGTTCGCTGTTAAGGGTAGAGAGAGAGAGAGAGAGAGAGAGAGAGAGAGAGAGAGAGAGAGAGAGAGAGAGAGAGAGAGAGAGAGAGAGAGAGAGAGAGAGTCTTATCTCATGGCACCCCATGGTTCTAAAGAAACAGACAGGCATAATGGGAATGAGAAAGGGAGTGAAAGTGACTTATTACATAGATGGAAAAATATGTACCAACGTAGAAAGGAAGGAGATTGGGCTTCGAAGTTGAAAGTGAGTATTGACGGTATGCCATATGGGTGAAAGTGAGGTGGGTATAGACTACACGAGGCCAAGATTCAATGCGAGTGAACGGAGACGAAAATGAATCAGTCAGGAAGTCCAGCGAAAGGCGAACGGGCATGTAATGCCAAAAGAAAATGAATCAGGAGAACAATAAATGAGAAAATTGAGGGAATACAAAGGGGAAAAGCATAAATGATGAGCAAAATACACAGATGAAAAAGAAAAACCGAGTGAGTAACGACGCGAAAAGTGGGTGTAAGCGTAGAGAAGATAGTGAGGGAACAGTGCACAGAAGAGTAAGAGAAATGAAGAGAAAGAAGAGAGAAAAATTGGTAAATCACAACGTAATGAGTGGAGAAAAACAGATAAAAAAAATATACTGCGAAAAGATACAGAAAAGTTCTCCCCCAGAAAATAAGAAGGAAATAAGTGAACAGAATAAAGAGATTATAAGACACGGAGGCCAGACAGACGAAGCGTGGGTAGCGAGATGATGTGTGCATCATGATTAGAAAACCCGTGTTTACGTTCGTGCGTGCTGACCTCATAGATCCGGCTGAATCCGCGGGCCATCAGACGGAACTGGCTTGAGAATGAGACTATATATATATATATATATATATATATATATATATATATATATATATATATATATATATATACTTCCCACGTATTCCCTGCGTGTCGTAGAAGGCGACTAAAAGGGGAGGGAGCGGGGGGCTGGAAATCCTCCCCTCTCATTATTTTGTTTTTAATTTTCGAAAAGAAGGAACAGAGAAGGGAGCCAGGTGAGGATATTCCCTCAAAGGCCCAGTTCTCTGTTCTTAACGCTACCTCGCTAACGCAGGAAATGGCGAATAGTTTGAAAGAAAGAAATATATATATATATATATATATATATATATATATATATATATATATATATATATATATATATATATATATATATATATATATATATATATGGAGAAAAACTGGAGGAAGTGAAGTGTTTTAGATATCTGGGAGTGGATCTGTCAGCGGATGGAACCATGGAAGCGGAAGTGGATCATAGGGTGGGGGAGGGGGCGAAAATTTTGGGAGCCTTGAAAAATGTGTGGAAGTCGAGAACATTATCCCGGAAAGCAAAAATGGGTATGTTTGAAGGAATAGTGGTTCCAACAATGTTGTATGGTTGCGAGGCGTGGGCTATGGATAGAGTTGTGCGCAGGAGGATGGATGTGCTGGAAATGAGATGTTTGAGGACAATGTGTGGTGTGAGGTGGTTTGATCGAGTAAGTAACGTAAGGGTAAGAGAGATGTGTGGAAATAAAAAGAGCGTGGTTGAGAGAGCAGAAGAGGGTGTTTTGAAATGGTTTGGGCACATGGAGAGAATGAGTGAGGAAAGATTGACCAAGAGGATATATGTGTCGGAGGTGGAGGGAACGAGGAGAAGAGGGAGACCAAATTGGAGGTGGAAAGATGGAGTGAAAAGGATTTTGTGTGATCGGGGCCTGAACATGCAGGAGGGTGAAAGGAGGGCAAGAAATAGAGTGAATTGGAGCGATGTGGTATACAGGGGTTGACGTGCTGTCAGTGGATTGAATCAAGGCATGTGAAGCGTCCGGGGTGAACCATGGAAAGCTGTGTAGGTATGTATATTTGCGTGTGTGGATGTGTGTATGTACATGTGTATGGGGGGGGGTTGGGCCATTTCTTTCGTCTGTTTCCTTGCGCTACCTCGCAAACGCGGGAGACAGCGACAAAGTATAAAAAAAAAAAAAAAAAAAAAAAATATATATATATATATATATATATATATATATATATATATATATATATATATATATATATATCCTAATTTTCTCAATATATTTCCTTGTTTTATGTGTTAATTATTCAGAGAATTTCCGATTGTGCGTCACCACTTGCTGCCTCTAAAGGGACGACTGTGAAAGGTACGCGACCAGCTGTGTGTACCAGCTGTGTGTACCAGCTGTGTGTACCAGCTGTTTGCACCAGCTGTGTTGTACCAGCTGTGTGTACCAGCTGTGTGCACCAGCTGTGTTGTACCAGCTGTGTGTACCATCTCTGAGTGTCAGACTATGCCAGTCTCACGTCTCTGTGTAGATCTTGAATGTACCACACTCTGTGTACCGTATGTAGGGTACCACAGCTATGTACCATCAGTGAATAATGGGTGTATCATATGTGTAAACTACACTAGAATGTATGTAACATAATAATGATAGAATCTATAATAATAATGATAATAATAATAATCATAATACTAATGATGATAATTATAATAATGATAATAATATATGATAATATAATAATAATGATAATAATAATAATAATAATAATAATTATTATTATTATTATTATTATTATTATTATTATTATTATTATTATTATTATCATTATTATAATTATTATCATTAGTATTATGATTATCATTATTATCATTATTATTATATTATCATATATTATTATCATTATTATAATTATTGTCATTAGTATTATGATTATTATTATTATCATCATTATTATAGATTCTATCATTATTATGTTACATACATTCTAGTGTAGTTTACACATATGATACACTTATTATTCATTGATGGTACATAGCTGTGGTACCCTACATACGGTACACAGAGTGTGGTACATTCAAGATCTACACAGAGACGTGAGACTGGCATAGTCTGACACTCAGAGATGGTACACACAGCTGGTACAACACAGCTGGTGCACACAGCTGGTACACACAGCTGGTACAACACAGCTGGTGCAAACAGCTGGTACACACAGCTGGTACACACAGCTGGTACACACAGCTGGTCGCGTACCTTTCACAGTCGTCCCTTTAGAGGCAGCAAGTGGTGACGCACAATCGGAAATTCTCTGAATAATTAACACATAAAACAAGGAAATATATTGAGAAAATTGGGATCGGTATATATATATATATATATATATATATATATATATATATATATATATATATATATATATATACACTATCCCTGGGGATAGGGGAGAAAGAATACTTCCCACGTATTCCCTGCGTGTCGTAGAAGACGACTTAAAGGGGAGGGAGCGGGGGGGCTGGTTATCCTCCCCTTCCGTTTTTTTACTTTTCCAGAAGAAGGAACAGAGAAGGGGGCCAAGTGAGGATATTCCCTTTGAGGCTCAGTCCTCTGTTCTTAGCGCTACCTCGCAAACGCGAGAAAGGGCGAATACTGTCCCTCTGAGTTCTATCGGGATTCTGTTGAAGACACGAGTGTGTCGACTCGCGTTTTCAACGACACAGTGAAAATGACGCATTGCGTGTTTCTAGTTGCCATTTCCCTGCCACACAGTACCTATCATGACAAAGACCTACTCAGTGGGGGGGAAAGGTCTTGGATTCAAATATCATCTTAACCCGTTAGTTACGTCATAGCAAGCAAGATTTTCTTTCTTGTCTACCTTTTATGACCTACTCTATATGTAATCCAAACGCTTGAAATAGTTGCTTTTTTTTTTTATTTACACACACATCATTAACCTATTGCACACCCACACGACAGAGATTCACCTAGTGCACTTTTGAGGGAGAATTTTTTTTTTCCTCGTGTGTGAGAGAGAGAGAGAGAGAGAGAGAGAGAGAGAGAGAGAGAGAGAGAGAGAGAGAGAGAGAGAGAGGTATCTTCATTAAGAACGTGCGTGTCTGGCGGGTGGGGAGGCAGACGGACTCACTGGGGTAAGATGGGTCACCTTTACGATGGTGTGTAGATGGCAAACAGACCCACTGGGGTAAGGTGGGTCCTTTTACGATGGTGGTGTGAAGATGGGAATAAGACCCACTGGGGTAAGAAGGTGGGTAGATCACCTTCACGGTGGAGGCGTGAAGATGGCGGTGGTAATAACAGTGGCGTTTTTGCTTCTGCCATCCACCTTCCCACCGGCGTGAGACGCATCCACCTTCCCACCCGTCCACCTCCGGGTCCTTCAAGGTCTCCGAGCCAACACCTCTTCTTCCTTTCCCAGCATAACGCCCTACTTTACAATCAGGTCAACCTCCTTTGGATCGTGAAGCCTTTGTTGTAATAGAAATAGGGTTTCACCAGTGTCGAGCCTCCGAGGTCAGAATGAGTATGGAATGGCTCTATTTCCTCCTCCTCCCTCCTCCTCCTCCTCCTCTTCTTCTCCATCTTTTATACCATACAAATCTTTTTCTTCCTCCTCTTTTTCAGAAGGCGGAGGCGGGGCAGGTCGTCGGGTGGAGACCAGGGTAAGGCATAGAACAATTTCGTCAACTCGGGCCACTCTCGTGCGTACGTCGCACGACACCAAACACAACGTGCAGGCGACGCACCCTCGAGGACACACACACACACACACACACACACACACCTAACGACTGGCCTTTTATCTAATCGTTCCGGAACCCCACCGATATGGCTCAGGGTTAGCAGAATCCTCACACACACACACACACACACACACACACACACACACAAAGAAACACGAAGAAAAAAAATGGGGAAAAAAAAAGATCGAGTAAATTTCTATCGGTCAGCCGGTGACATTAGTCCTCTAATAACATGCGGTAGGGCAGTGGTAGGTGGCGATAATGACCTCAGTAAATGTGAAGACCTCGTCTCCCAGTTCAAGATCAGATGCATCGACTTACATCGATCTTAATATGTAAACTCAGGCAGCACACATCTATGGCTCTCCAGTGGGTTTTTTTTTTTCTAAGACATAAACGTAGAGACAGACTTCCCTGTATAGCCTGGTTCCTCGCTCTCCTGTATAGCCTGGTTCCTCGCTCTCCTGTATAGCCTGGTTCCTCGCTCTCCTGTATAGCCTGGTTCCTCGCTCTCCTGTATAGCCTGGTTCCTCGCTCTCCTGTATAGCCTGGTTCCTCGCTCTCCTGTATAGCCTGGTTCCTCGCTCTCCTGTATAGCCTGGTTCCTCGCGATAATCTCACAAAAGCATCACAGCCCTTCAAAGAGATAAGGCCATTCGGAAAATTTAAGATTCCTCTAACTCCTCCACCCTGGCCCTCAACCTGGCTTGGGTCATCCTAGGATGGGGTCAGGTTGTTATGCATGTTATACAGTTGTGCTCTTAAGCCTCTGCAGCTCTAGTGCTTAAGGCCATCACCAGCAAACCCCATCTCATTGGCGCCTGCTTAGTGTTTACGGCATGTTGTTGGCAACGTCACGTGTCCAAGAAAACGTAGATAAAACGATAAGAAATAATCACCCTTATGGTTGGAGGTCTTGTTCTAAACCGTTTGATTAAGGACGTTGTGAACAGAGGAAGGCATTTTAGAGTCTGTGAATCAGATCAAAGCCTGTCATCCATTGCAGAAAGATATGAGTATTGAATATCTCTCTCCCAATGGAGAGTCTTTTTTCTAAATTTTCTCTAGAATCTAGAATCCAGCTATATGATTTTTTTTTTTTTTGTCTTTTTGCTATGATCCTTCACGACAACCTCCTCCTCTTCTTCTCCATCTTTTATAAATAATAAATCTTTTTCTTCCTCCTCTTTTCGAGGAGGTGGAGGCGGGGCAGGTCGTCGGGTGGAGACCAGGGTAAGGCATAGAACAATTTCGTCAACTCGGGCCACTCTCGTGCGTACGTCGCACGACACCCAACACAACCTGCAGGCGACGCACCGTCGAGGACACACACACACACACACACACACACACACACACACACACACACCTAACGACTGGCCTTTTATCTAATCGTTCCGGAACCCCACCGATATGGCTCAGGGTTAGCAGAATCCTCACACACACACACACACACACGCACACAAAGAAACACGAAGAAAAAAAAAACAATGGGGGAAAAAAAAGATCGAGTAAATTTCTATCGGTCAGCCGGTGACATTAGTCCTCTAATAACATGCGGTAGGTGGCGATAATGACCTCTGACTCTGTGTGATCTCATCTTCAGCATTGACGCTGCCTCTCACGAAACTCCTTTTCTACAGAGGCGTTCGAGGTTCATCGTACTTCGACTCCACTTCGAGGTTCATCGTACCTCGACTCCACTTCGAGTACTTCTCCTGAAGTCTCAGCAGTTCTCAAGATCCCTCAAGGAGTTATGACCAGGCGTTAGTTGAGGCTTTGAGGAAGGAGAGGCAGTGGTGGGGTGTGGTGGTACATGTGGGAGAAGGTAGGGAGTGGCCAGTAGTGTTTCCAGGTCCGTCAGGAGAAGCGGTTTTTCCAGTCCCGTTAGGGATAGCAGTGTTTCCAGTTCGGTCAAGAGATGCAGTGCTTCCAGGTCCGTTATGGAAA
Organism: Panulirus ornatus; assembly: GCF_036320965.1. NCBI lineage: Eukaryota > Metazoa > Arthropoda > Malacostraca > Decapoda > Palinuridae > Panulirus > Panulirus ornatus. The sequence goes on from NC_092273.1 coordinate 13,673,809, forward strand.
GCAGGGCTTACTGGTTTGCTGGAAGAAAGAGCATTTTCAGGCCCGTCGGGAAACGCAGCATTTCCGGGTCTGCCAGAAGAAACGACGTTTCCAGGACCGTCTGGAGGGGCAGGATGTCCAGGTCCGTCGTCTGTACACAGGAACAAGTATGTCCCTGGACGGTTTGTACCCACCAGGCAGAGGATAAGGGCCGGCCCACTAGAGGCCATCCTTCTCTCACTGACGTCCAGGATCGCTGATGACCTGACCACACACATCTGGCGCATTGTAGGGCGCTCCTGAGACGCTTTACTCCGTCCTAAACTGACTAACCCACCAGGAGCAGAGCAAAACCCGCCAGGGGCAGAGCAAAATCCGCCAGGGGCAGAGCAAAGCCCGCCAGAAGCAGAACAAAGCCCGCCAGGAGCAGAACAGAGGCAGCCAAAAAAGTGATCAAAATCCGCCACAGTCAAACACATCTCGCCATTGTAGAACAAAATATACGCCACGATAGAATGCGTCTCACTATGGTTGGGGGAGGAAAAACCCTGCAACAGATCCGTCACGGTAAAGCCAAACGTTCAAGATAACGAGGTAGTAAGTAATCTGATTGAGTTACAGGTGATCCCAACTTTCGCCGGGCAGGTCAGCTGAGAGGGGCGAGGTGGGGAGGAGAGTGAAGGAACCAGACGATTGCGCAAGTCTCGTTCACTCGTGTGGGCACGCACGCACGCGCGCGCACACACACACACACACACACACACACACACACACACACACGAGGAGCATAGTCGAAGATAATCCAGACATTAGGGGACGACCAGTAGTGGTGGCTATGTTCGATCTGGCGTCAAGCAACAAAAAAAAAAAAGAAAAGGATTAGAAATAAGGACGAAATCAGTAGAGGTTTTCATTATAGGTGATAAACCAATTGGAGAGAGAGAGAGAGAGAGAGAGAGAGAGAGAGAGAGAGAGAGAGAGAGAGAGAGAGAGAGAGAGAGAGAGAGAGAGAGAGACGCAAAGAACACACACACACACACACACACACACACACACACACACACAGTCGGAAGGCTTAAAAAAAGGGAAAAAAAACGAAAACCAGGAGACGCTCACATCGGAGGAAGAGGTCGATAGCGAGAGGTCAGGAGAGTTAAGTGATGGTAATGTCAGACTGAAAGTAATGTGTTCAAACTCAGACGGACCGACGGTCAAATGGTGAGGAGGAGCCGGGGGTTGGGGGGGGGGGGGGGGAAACTTGAGGGATCGACTGGAAGGGGGAGGGAAAAAATATCGTAACTGATGTCGCCGTCGCTGTGGAGACCCAAACCTTCACTACGAGGATGAGATTCTACCTGGTCTGCCCAGCTGGGTACATGGCTGCCAAAAAAAAAGAAAAAAAGACGAGGAGGAAGAGAAAGGCAAAGGAGAAAGAGGAGGAAGAAGGAAGATTAAGAGGAAAATTGGCTGTCTTGACCACCTTAATTCTAAGGTTGGTAGATGGCCCGATCAGACAGTACACAGCGGGTGGAGTACTTGTAGGGAAGATGTGCGTAGTGATGATGATATATAATCCTCCAGAAGGATTCCAATGAACCTCAATAGGTATACAGTAATGAGAAAGCTGGAACAATGTGCATGGTGCACTGTGAAGGAAAGGCCTCCATGTGAATATCATCTTGTAGGAACTTTACGCACAGGAATCTGTGTGTGTGAGAGGAACGTGTGAGTAGACAGTATCTCTCACAGAATCTACCTCGCCCCCTTGGCAGAATGGTAGAGGAGACAAATCGTCTGTTGCTAGATATCAGATCTGCAATCAAGCATACAAATAAAGAAATACGGAGCAAGTTGTGCACATCCTAAATTAGGCCAAAACAAGAACATTCCTCTCACATTTAGTCACCGTGCCTCCAGCAGCACCAAGAGATAATAGAGAAGGTCCAGAAGAAGGCAAGAAGGGTGATTAAAAGATTTATGACAGCTAACTGGCTGGGAAAGGCTAGAGGTCTTAAATTTGTCTACCATGGAAGAAAGAAGGGTAAGGGGTGAACCCGAACAACTGTTAAGATCTGTAGCTAACCACTTGGATAATTTATAACTAAAAGAAGTAAGAGATATTTGGTTTAAGGAGACATCCATCTCTGTGATTTTTTTGGGGGAGAGATACCAAAAGAGAAGGATCAACTATCCTTCCTGAATGTACAATGTCCCGGTGGTGTTTCTCTAACAACTGGTTGAGGCTTAACCTGCAAGTTTTCAACCCAGTTTGATGCCGATGACAGTGAACAATCATCAAGAGATGGAAGCAGAGAAAAACTAGAGAAAGGATACATTTAAGGAGAGAGGAAAGGAAGTTCTTCTTTGTAGAGTAGTAGTAGATGTATGGAACAGACTGAATGACGAAACTCTAACTGTGAACAATATATATAAAAAAAAAAAAGTTTCAAGAGCGGTATGTTAGTAGAGAAAGTTTCAAGAAATGGGGGATCCCACGAGTAAAAAACTCCCTCCTAGTACAGTAAAAAGTAAGTAGTTGCACACACACACACACACACACACACACACACACACACACACACACACGTGCCCTTAGGGTCAGGTCGGGGATGAGGCAATTCCGCTGACCACCACCGCCCTCTGGGCCTCTCCCCAGTGGACGGCCCTCCCTCCTGCTGTAGCCAGGAGGCTGGGGTCCGGGCCAGCATGTGAAGAGGGAAAAGGAAGCAGAGGAGGAGGAGGTGGAGGAGGAGGAGGAGGAGGAGGAGGAGGAGGAGGAGGAGGAGGAGGAGGAGGAGGAGAGGAGGAGGAGGAGAGGAGGAGGAGAATCTAAATCATCTGTGAAGGAAAGAGGATCAGTAAAGGAGGAAGATAATGACAAGAAGACACTACCATCAACTGAGATTCTTCAAAATACGAGTCATTCATGACAAATGAATGACAAAACACGAAAAAGATAACAAAAACAATCAACGAATAATGAGGATGAAGGACACACACACACACACACACACACACACACATATATATATATATATATATATATATATATATATATATATATATATATATATATATATATATATATATATATATATATATATGTGTGTGTGTGTGTGTGTGTGTGTATATATATATATATATATAGAAGATCCAGATTAATGAAAGGATCATGACGGAGATGATAAGACGGAAATATGAGAGAGAGAGAGAGAGAGAGAGAGAGAGAGAGAGAGAGAGAGAGAGAGAGAGAGAGAGAGAGAGAGAGAATCAGGAAATGGAAGAGAGAGGGGATAGTGAGTGCAGTCAAATCCTGACGAACAATCTTGTCAGCGAACGAAACCATCTTTTTCTCTCTTTTTTTCTAAAGAAAACGATTGCTGGGAGATGAGTTATCAGTTGGCGATGAACTTGAATGGGGGTTCGACCCCCCGCCCTGCACCTCCTCAGGATCATTAGATGAATCGCGCATCGAGTAATATTCATTTTCGTTTTCTTTTTTCTTTCTTTTTTTCCTCTACCACGGTCGCCTAATAATACCATCACCAGTATATGATCTTGCAGTCATGAAAGTAGACGGAGATAATACTCTTCTTTACGATGCAGCAGGTCAAGAAGTGAGAGAGAGAGAGAGAGAGAGAGAGAGAGAGAGAGAGAGAGAGAGAGAGAGAGAGAGAGAGAGAGAGAGAGAGAGAGAGATATTCATGTTGTTTGTGAACTATTAGGTATGGCGTCTGAGCACTCAGAAATGAATAAAGAAACTTGGGAGAAATGGAAATGGATGGATGTACGGAAATTACCGATAGTCATGGTTATGTGGATCAGACGCCAGGAAGGGCATGGTGAGGGAGGGTTCTAGACTTCGAGGGAACCTGGTCACAGTTCCAGACATCGAAGGGACCTGGCCACAGTTCCGGGTATAAAGGGAACCTGGCCCAAGTTCCAGATATCGAAGGGAACCTGGCCACAGTTCCAGATATCGAGGGAACCTGGCCACAGTTCCAGACATTGAGGGAACCTGGCCACAGTTCCAGATATTGAGGGAACCTGGCCACAGTTCCAGACATCGAGGGAACCTGGCCACAGTTCCAGACATCGAGGGAACCTGGCCACAGTTCCAGATATCGAGGGAACCTGGCCACAGTTCCAGACATCGAGGGAACCTGGCCACAGTTCCAGACATTGAGGGAACCTGGCCACAGTTCCAGACATTGAGGGAACCTGGCCACAGTTCCAGACATTGAGGGAACCTGGCCACAGTTCCAGACATTGAGGGAACCTGGCCACAGTTCCAGACATTGAGGGAACCTGGCCACAGTTCCAGACATTGAGGGAACCTGGCCACAGTTCCAGACATTGAGGGAACCTGGCCACAGTTCCAGACATTGAGGGAACCTGGCCACAGTTCCAGACATTGAGGGAACCTGGCCACAGTTCCAGACATTGAGGGAACCTGGCCACAGTTCCAGACATCAAGGAAACCTGGCCACAGTTCCAGACATTGAGGGAACCTGGCCACAGTTCCAGACATTGAGGGAACCTGGCCACAGTTCCAGACATTGAGGGAACCTGGCCACAGTTCCAGACATTGAGGGAACCTGGCCACAGTTCCAGACATCGAGGGAACCTTGCCATAGACCTAGACTATAACACAATATATATCAGGTGTGAACGTAAACTGTTTGTGCCTGGCTGAACTGTTGTGACCTAACGAGTCAATCAGGTATTGACAGGGATCTTGCCCAGTCGACCTGTAATGACCTGGCTTGTCACTCTTGCTCAATTTACTCCAGGCTGACCTAAGTCTGTCCTGTGTATATATTACTTGTTACCTTATCTTCCTGTTAATTTGTTAAAGATGAGATAAACGAAAGATCTTGTCATTACTATTTCATTTCTCGTGTGGTTTTATCTGTATCTACCATACACAAAACTGTGTCTACATTGTATACACACACACACACACACACACACACACACACACACACACACACACACACACACACACACATATCCTCGGTCTTCCTTTGTGCTCAGTCGCGTTTTCTTTATCCATTCGTTAATCTTGTTTTCTGTTCCTCTCCCACATTATGTTATCCATTCCATCCCAGGTTACTCTCCCACGACATCTTAGGTCATTCTCCCATGACATTCCAGGTCACTATCCCACATCCCAGGTCCCTCTCCCACGAGATTCCCAGGTCTCTCTCCCACAACATCCCAAGTTCCTCTTCCACCACTACACCCATCGCTGTCAGCGCCAGAGACATGTGAAATGATAATGTTAGCTTTCTCCACCAACACCCTCCAACACTAACACTCTCCAACACCAACACTCTCCTACGCCCTCCTACACCTAGTACACGGCCTTCCACACCATCCTTCACTCAGCACACCTTCCACACACTCCTACACCCAGAACACCTCCATCCACACCCTCCTACATCCAACACCACTTCTCACACCCTCCTACACCCAGTACATCTCCAGTCACACCCTCCTACACCCAGAACACTTTCTTCCACACCCTCCTTCACCCAACATCACCTCCCACACCTCCTACACCCAGCACATCATCAGTCACACCCTCATACACCCAGCACACTTTCTTCCACACCCTCCTTCACCCAACACCACCTCCCACACCCTCCTACACCCAGCACATCTCCAGTCACACCCTCCTACACCCAGCACACCTTCCATACATTCCTACACCCAGCACACCACATCCCACACCCTCCTACACCCACCACACCACATCCCACACCCTCCTACACCCACCACACCACATCCCGCAACCCTCCTACACCCAACACACCATCTCTCACACACTCCTACACCCAGTGAGGGGAAGGTATCTTTACACACTGCGCAGGTACATTCACACAAATGCAAACACTCCTTTAAGCAGGGAGATACACACACACACACACACACACACACACACACACACACACACACACACACACACACCCACATCAGGAAGGCGCTCCACCTTAATTCCTGCTTTCATCTCTGCTCTCAAAGGCTCCATCATACCCCCACTCCACCCCTCACCCCAAACCAGACGAAATAGATATTGTCAAATTACGTTTTTCTATCAATTGATCTTTTAAGATGATTACCATCAGCTTCCCACTCGTAAGTTAATTCAATTGAAGAGCTATTGAGTTTAATGCCAACAATCTGCTCTTCTCACTTTTTAATTGGAGGAATATTCTAATTTAGCACCAAATAATCACGGCTTGAAAGAAATACATTGAGGCGGAGAAAAAGAAAACGGGAAAAAGTTGGACGGAGAAAAAGAAAACGGAAAAAGTTGGACGGAGAAGAAAACGGGAAAAAGTTGGTCCGTGGAGTGCCAGGTTTTACAAAGAGTTATCGTCTCTTACATGCTGGGTCTTACGATCTCTCACATTACGATCTCTCACATCTTACGATCTCTCACATTACGATCTCTCACATCTTACGATCTCTCACATTACGATCTCTCACATCTTACGATCTCTCACATCTTACGATCTCTCACATCTTACGATCTCTCACATTACGATCTCTCACATCTTACGATCTCTCACATTACGATCTCTCACATCTTACATCTCTCACATCTTACGATCTCTCACATTACGATCTCTCACATCTTACGATCTCTCACATCTTACGATCTCTCACATCTTACGATCTCTCACATTACGATCTCTCACATCTTACGATCTCTCACATCTTACGATCTCTCACATTACGATCTCTCACATCTTACATCTCTCACATCTTACGATCTCTCACATTACGATCTCTCACATCTTACGATCTCTCACATTACGATCTCTCACATAGGGTTTTAACGATTTCACATCTTACAATCTCTCACATATTACGATCTCACATCTCACGATCATTCACATGGGGTTTTACGATCTCTCACATCTTACGATCTCTCACATCTTACGATCTCTCACATCTTACGATCTCTCACATTACGATCTCTCACATCTTACGATCTCTCACATCTTACGATCTCTCACGAGGGAGGCAGGAGCGAGGAGGTGCTGCTATCGTTGGAGGGCAAACGTCTCGTGCATGAGAGACCGAACGTAGCGAGAGACGGGAGGGGCAGAGATGACCTACAGTAGTGGCTGGGGGAGAGGAGGAAGGGAGGGGTGAAAAAAAAAGAATGAAAAAAAAAATAGATGATTAGAATGGGTGAAAAGTGAGTGGTGGACGAGCGACCTGAAATACAGTGCTTGCTCTCTCTCTCTCTCTCTCTCTCTCTCTCTCTCTCTCTCTCTCTCTCTCTCTCTCTCTCTCTCTCTCTCTCTCTCTCACTACCGGTACAAAAAAGAGTCAGGTCGTGACGGCTGCTGCCCAGGAAGTAAGCAAATACTTCAGTAGCTGTCAAGTTTTATTCTTTTTTTTCTTCTTTTTTTTTGAGCCCAGGTATATAGCTATCGTTTCTCTGTGCCTTACTCCACAGGAACTACCTACGGGTTCAATGCAAGTCAGATCATCCAATAGAGGTTTACTAATTACCTTCACTAATTACCTAATTAGTTCGTTAATCACGTACGAACAAGGGGTTAAGGTAATGATATTTGACTACCGACATTACTGTTGCTCTGCCGGCGGCAGCTCTTGCCACCAGGCTCAATTATTTCATTAATTTTCGTCGTTAAAAGTTTGTTATGCAACGTAATCAGAACGGTCTCGACACTACGCTATTAATATCATCACTTACACTGAATAAGTATGAAGATCATATCATACATCAGTCCATGGGAATTAAATGTAAAAAATAGGGACCTCGCAGAAGAATAAGCAACTCTCTGACGTCATCGGTCTTAGGGGGGGGGGGGAAAGGACTCAATTTCAAAATAATATGTAACGGAATTACCGTACCCAATACTGAGTACGGTAGCCTGAATATCATTACACACAAGGAAAACATACATTCCAACGTAATATGTGGGACAGCTTCTGATGTATTACAGTGTGATATGTTTGGTGTTACTAGATCTTAAACTCAGTGTATTGTCTCATTTTCAATGCTTGGCGCACCGCGCGATAACCACAACACCGTGTGATTAACAGTCGGGGGAGAAATTAAATGTTTATATATATATATATATATATATATATATATATATATATATATATATCCCTGGGGATAGGGGAGAAAGAATACTTCCCACGTATTCCCTGCGTGTCGTAGAAGGCGACTAAAAGGGAAGGGAGCGGGGGGGCTGGAAATCCTCCCCTCTCGTTTTTTTTTTTTTTTTTTTTTTTTTTTTTAATTTTCCAAAAGAAGGAACAGAGAAGAGGTCCAGGTGAGGATATTCCCTCAAAGGCCCAGTCCTCTGTTCTTAACGCTACCTCGCTATCGCGGGAAATAGCGAATAGTATGAAAAAAAAAAAAAAAAAAAGAATATATATATATATATATATATATATATATATATATATATATATATATATATATATATGTATGTATACAGACAACTAGGGGACGGGGGATCTCAGGTAAGCAGGAGGTGCCGGTGGCGGGAATGGTGAAGCACCTTCTTTCCGAACATTTGGATGATGAGGTCCAGGCGAGGGTTGTGGAGAGGGTCGGGAGGAGGACCCGGTGTGGTTGCGTGCCCCTTGACAGCTCGTGCAGGAGAGACCGAGGATGACCAGTGCATGTCCTTCTCAGCAGGTGAGGCACTCGCTGGTCGGTCCAAGAGAGGCATGTGGAGTGACGACGCTCGCTGAGGAAGTCTGGCAAAGCCATGGCATTGAGAGAGAGAGAGAGAGAGAGAGAGAGAGAGAGAGAGAGAGAGAGAGAGAGAGAGAGAGAGAGAGAGAGAGAGAGAGAGAGTTCCCCCTCCTCCATACAGTCCAAGGTTGATGGCTTTGTTGATGATAGCGTTACGGGTCAGTAGGTGGAAAGTCTTACCGTCCCTCCTTCTCCTCCTCCAAGTTGATGAATGGGAAGCCGACGAGACACTATTCTACACTAAGAGACCTCCACAGTCATGGCCTCCGTGGAGGTTACAACGTCTGCGTAATGGCCGATTTCAACCCACACTTCGCAGGGACCAGGTAGGGGGAGCGAGGGTAGGTGGTACTCAGTGGGTCCATGACGCACTGAAGAGACGTTGCGCGCGTCTTGTCTTCGTCGCCGCTGCTGCTGGGGCGACATGCGAAGTCCTCCAGTTCATGGGTCGATCTCAGGACGGGAGGGAGGTGCTGGCGACGATGCAGATGGAGGTGGAGAGGGTGGTTTGGCCGGTACATAAGGGGTAGAACTCCTTGTGGCGTGTCTTAAGGAAGTCCATGGTTGTAGAAGGGGGATGGGGGGGGGGTGCTTTACCTTGAAGGTGAGTGTGTGTGTGTGTGTGTGTTTGATATCCTCCTCGATGCCCAGATTCCGCCCAGTCCGTACAACATGCGGGCACCGAGTCTCACGCAGTCACACCCTAACAGAGAGAGAGAGAGAGAGAGAGAGAGAGAGAGAGAGAGAGAGAGAGAGAGAGAGAGAGAGAGAGAAGGGGAGGAGCGTATGGTAAATTGGGGTCTAGGGGGAAAGAGAAAGGGAGAGAGAGAGAGAGAGAGAGAGAGAGAGAGAGAGAGAGAGAGAGAGAGAGAGAGAGAGAGAGAGAGAGAGAGGAACTCTGACAGTAATGGTTGGCCGCCATAGGTAGATGTATGAGGGATCGTGCCCGCCCCTCCCTCTTCCCCCTTCCCCCCCACCAACTCCCCTAACCCCCTGAGATGCTCCCCTTAGTGTACGCACGAGCGATCCTGTACAGCGAACCCGGCAAGAACGCTATAACGTAACGTGACAGGTAGTAAAGTATGAGGCCAGAAAATCGTACGGTAAGGTGAGGGACTAGTGTGTGTGTGTGTGTGTGTGTGTGGGTGTGTGTGTGTGTGTGTGTGTGCTGAATATCCGGACGTAAGATGGGTCAGACGAATGACTCTACATGGAAGATGAAAGTGGTGAAGGATGTGGAAATGAGACACATAAGAACTGAGGGATACAGGACTGATGTAAGGGTACGTGAAGATAAACAAAAGATGACACCCTGGGTTGATACACTAGCTTGACACACGATCATGACACCCTGGGTTGATACTCTGGCCTGACACGCTGGGTCGATACCCTAGGCTGAAAACACGAGCATGACACACTGGGTTGACAACCTGGCCTGAAACCCTAGCCAGAAACCCTGACCTGATACCCTAGCCTGACACCCTGACCTGACACAATACCCTGATAACCTACCCCAACACCCTAGACAGAGGATTAACATCACTATACTAACACTATTCACACTAACGCCAATCTCAATATACTTAAGCAACTTCTAATTACTTCACTAATTATCATCATCGTCACCCACGTAATTCGTCCAATTATCTTGTGTCCCTCACCCAGCGATTACGTTTCGTCGTTGAACAGATATATAAGATGAACAACTCACCAGGGAGGTTCTGACTACGACATCTCTTCGATTTATGGCATCGGATCTCCCTTTTGAGGGCTGAATATGACGGCTGAACATTTTACTTCAGGATCATTATACCTCCCTTGCTACTTTCAGCACTAGAGACTTCAGGATCTACGTTGCTTGGATAAAAGAGCGAAATGCAAGTAGGTAACTGATTTCAACATGCACACCCAGCAGGAGGCTGCTGGCTGGAGCGAATGTTATTCAAAAGGGCGCCGCCCTTCCTCACGTACCAGCCCAAGTTTTTTTTTTTCATGTGTGAGGCCACACCTTCACGTAAGGTGCCCACCCTCTGCCCTCTCTCCCTGGCGAATGAGGAAATCCTCATCAACCTGGGAAAAGTAAATATACCGTTTCTTCCTCATCTCCGGACTCATGACATGTACGTATTTGTACTCACAGTGTGTCTGGCATTTTGGGTTGAGTGAGTGATGGGTGGTGTTCACGTGTGGTGGACGAGATTGATTGGGAGGTGGCTCATCGTGGTGGTGGTGAGGGGTGATGATGGGCGTTACTCAAGACCCTAAGGGCTGGAAAGGGAGTCGAGTGTAAGGGTCAGAGGAAGGCTAAGGTTGGGAGAGAGCCAGGGAATGGATGGTGGGAGGGGCCAGTGGAAAGGAGGAACTGGTAAAATGTAGCCCAACTGAAGCATGTACCTCTGACCCCACTCGCGAATGGGCCAACAACCTCCACCTCCTTTGGGGTTGTTACGGGTGTCTTAACTGCCCTCAGGGTAGTTATGGGTTTCTCAACTGCCCCTCACCAGCTGGCGAACCCTCCAAAATGAAAGGATGAGTAAGGACCTCACCAGCTGTTCGAACCAGCTGACACTCCCCAGGGAAGGATGATTAAAGGGACCAACCCTTCAGCTGTTGCCCCGGGGGAGGGTGATCAGGCCCACATCCCCTCGTCAGACGTCACCTCAGAGGGGTAGACACGAGAACATGGGAAAGACAGACAACACAGGGCCCACTGGCCCACGTCTACGTTTTTTTCTATCTAATCTGTCAATCGCTATTTCTATCCGACTGAAAAGAAAACAGAATAATGGACAAGATACGACTATGCATTTTTGAAGTCAGCCTTCATGGACTTGAACAGGATAGAACAAAAGGGAAAAATCCAACCATTAAGTCTTGCAACACTAACCCATACTCTGCTGCATCAGAAAAATTTATCTAGACTGTCTTTGAAGGTATTTTTAGTCTTCGTGTTCACAAAGTCGAAGAGAAACTTATTCCAGCGTCAAACGCTTCTTGATTTGCAAAGAAACTTTTCCTCACGTCAATATTACATCTTTTAGCTCATAATGATACACCATTTGTTTCCAGTAGTTGTATTCTCTTGTATTTCATACGAATCTCTGTGGTCTGGCCTGTCAAATTTATTAAATGTTTCAAAATTATTTGTTGTTGGATTCAGTTTTGTCACCCGTTTTGTACTTGTTTCAGCTTTTCATCCGCGTTCATGTAGTCTGGGGATCAGGAAGTGGACTTGCACGTTCAATTCGCTGAAATTTGTTTTCGAGAATCGTATTTGATTTTCTCAGCTATCAAACCAGTTTCCATATCTACCTGCTTCTAAACACTTGCTTTAATAGGCTTGTTTCTACCAACAACTCCCAGATCCTTATCATCAAGTCCACATTAGTTATGCGGACTTCCGAATGCTTGATAGTCATGTTTAGCATTATATTTACCTCCAGAGTCCATAGATTGACGTACGTCTGTGTTAAGCTTCGTCTGCCGTGGGTATGAAAGAATTAGCCCAAGACGGGCCTTATCAGCTGCTAATCTGGTGAAGGGTCATTAAGTCAACCCCATCCCCGTATCCCTCCCCTCTCATTAGCCATTACCGCCCTCAAGGAGGATAACTACCCCGTTTCTTGTGGTGTTCTGAGCCCCACGTCAACACCCAGTGAGGCACTTGCCCTGCCGTAAAGCCTCTCTCTCTCTCTCTCTCTATATATATATATACACCGAGGTATATACCTGTCCAAAATGCTTTCCTCGGGGTGTTGTCGACCCCTTCCCGAACGACGGATCAGCAAGGAATTCAGACGAGAGAAATAAAAGGAAGAGAAAGCGAGTTATTGATATGCTCTGTCGTGGGCGCGCGTACACACACACACACACACACACACACACACACACACACACACACACACACTCGATTTGCTTTCTAGGTCAAGTGTGCGACTATCATACATATAGCGCTTAATCTGAGACGTGACCTCAACTGCTATCAGAATGACAGCCAACCAGGCAGCCAGCTACCTTGCTAGCCAGCCAACAACCAGCCAACGAGTAAACCATCTAGTCAGCCAGCAGGCCAACCTGTTACCTACCCTTCCGACGAGCCAGCCAATCAGCTACCTAGCCATCCAAACAACCAGCTACCTAGCCAGCCAGTCACACAGCCAGTCAGCCAGTCGGCCAGACAACTTGCCAACCAGCTACCTAGCCTGCCAACCAGCCACTTAACAAGCCAACCAGTCAGCCAGACAGCTAGCCAATCAGCTAAACTACTAATCAGTCGTTCCCTACGCTTGTGGGGCCATAATGTCAACGCAGTCACCAATGGAACGAAGTACATGCATATATATATATATATATATATATATATATATATATATATATATATATATATATAGAGAGAGAGAGAGAGAGAGAGAGAGAGAGAGAGAGAGAGAGAGAGAGAGAGAGAGAGAGAGAGAGAGAGAGAGAGAGAGACACGATCCGTTGCCTGATGGGTAAGACAGGTTATCCAGATCTGTTATGAGAAATAGATATATAAGATTCAGTGACAGAAAATCATCTTTTATATTCTACTGTTGTTCTGTGTTGAGTCTCCAGAGTCGAACGTGTAAGTCAGCTTCGGTTTCGATCCTGTCTCGGTCAAGTGTTCAGATGCTCACCTCTGTATCTTACGTGAGTTGTCTCAACAGGAGGAAAAATATTCATTTAAACTATTTGAAACATAAGTCCATTTTACATCAGTGACGCAAACACACACACACACACACACACACACACACACACACACACACACACGTACGCACACGAACACGAAAGCTATCACCCATCTCTAAGGAGATGTATCAACACAGTTTCCCCAGGCCCACACCACGCGTTCGTTTACCACAAGGAGCTTCATACTGGCGGGTGTAGACAGTGGCAGGGGGGCGTGATGGCATCCACCGCTTGCAGCGCTTCAGACGCTACCCACGACAGATGGCCAGGCCAGCCGCCGCCTTCGAGAGAGAGAGAGAGAGAGAGAGAGAGAGAGAGAGAGAGAGAGAGAGAGAGAGAGAGAGAGAGAGATCTTCTGAAGGTATCGACGGGCCAGCTGGTAGACAGAACGTGTGCTTGCTTGCCATAGTGCTGTGTGATGAGCGCTTCCTGGTGCTTGGCCTTGCCTGCTGGTGACGCCTGCTGGTGCTTCTTGGAGCTTTCCCAGTGTCTGGTGATCGCCACTGGTGATTAACGGTGCCTGTGGTCTATGCTTGTCTGCCGGGGATTGCTTTGATGCCTCCAGTTCTGTTCTCCCGTCCCTCCCACTTGTGTCTGCTAACGTCTTATGTTCCTTTCCTTATGTCTGCTTACATCTTCTGTTCCTCCACTTGTGTCTGCTGACGTCTTCTGTTCCTCCGCGTGTGTCTGCTAACGTCTTCTGTTCCTTTCCTTATGTCTGCTTACATCTTCTGTTCCTCCCCTTGTGTCTGATGACGTCTTCTGTTCCTCCCCTGGTGTCTGCTGACGTGTTGTTCCCCCTAGTCTCCCAGTCAATTCCTTGGATCTTCTGATCTACATACGAAGCAGGCCATACATTAATTACATTTCCCCTGCTATGACCTATAACAGAGAGGAGTACATATATATATATATATATATATATATATATATATATATATATATATATATATATATATATATATATATACGGATGACATCTCCCTCTATTGTTGGAGGCGCGATGCACGGCAGGGTAGGGTAGGTCAGGTCATTGGTGGTGGTGGTGGCACCTGGTGGTTGGTACGGGTACTAATAAGGGGGTCTGGAAGGGCCTAAGGCATGTTGCTCGCGTTCTCCACCAGCACACCTTCCAGCTCGGGCGGTAGGCGCGTCACACACAACCCCGACACATTCCCCTCCCTCACTCTACGGTTCCCTGCACACCCACACCTCACGCTGAACCAAATGAGGAATGTTGACAGCCACGCAGGGTTTGACGTCAAGCCCACATATCAGCAACGCTTCCTAGCCTCTGACGTGGCTAGCGACACATAAATGCCAAGTCTACTCAATAGATACGAGATAAACGCTCGAGATAAAGGTCTGGTTCGTGTCTTCCCGAGAGAAATCCTGTGAACATATTTATTATTCCCCCGGCCTTCCTTAAGGATCTCGCTCAGTATCCTATCCTAATGTGTTTGATATAGTGAGAGTTGTGTTAGTGTTTGCCCTCAGCGAGTTCCCCCTGGAGTTCTGAGGGATACGAGGGACGAGCAGCGGTGGTGTTGTGACCGGGGGAAGATTGGCGTGTGGGATCAGTCTACTGACGTGGAGCAGCGTGGCGTCTTTCGCTCGTCTGGTACGGTCGCTTTACACGCACGGATTCAGGCCCTTCCGCCCGTCCTAACCCCAATACCCTTGAATATCAGAGGTATCCGGCAACTTACTTCCGATTCACCCCTACATAAGGAGCCTTCCAAATTTCCCCACATACGAGGCCTTTCGGATCTCCCCACATTCGTCGCCTTTCGGATCTCCCCACGTGGGGAGCCTTCCGGGTGCGACGCGTGAAATAACTGTAAATCAGAGGAGGAATTATAACCATTACACAACCCAACGGGGAGGAAGTGTCTGGCGGCCTGATGGAATACGAGATGGGGAGCAACGTTGGTACCAGCTGGGGGAGTAGACGGTGGGTGGTGGTGCTGGTAGTGGAGGTGGTGGGGAGTGTAGTGGAGGTGGTGGGTGGTGGAAGGTAGTGTGGTCGGGTAACAGTGGATAGTGAATGTAAAGTAACTTTGGTTACCTGGTAGTAGATGTAAAAGCAGCGGTAAGATGTGATAGAAGGACTGGCGATGGTTGTGGACGTGCAGGAGGGGGGGGGGGGGAGCTACGAGAGAGAGAGAGAGAGAGAGAGAGAGAGAGAGAGAGAGAGAGAGAGAGAGAGAAAGAGAGAGGGGGGGGGGGGAAGGAAGTTGGAGGTGCGGACAAACACACAGGCCAAGCAATGATGATGATAGGTAAATAAAATGGGGAGGGAGTTGAGGGAGAGGAGGGAGGAGGAGGAGGAGGAGGAGGAGGAGGGAAGTGGTGATCTTCAGTTGAACATGATCACTGGAGGAAAAAGTAGTGTGGAGTCCATCTGGTGTTGTCCGACCGACCGAACCTCCCACTGTGGTCCACACACACACACACACACACACACACACACACACACACACACACTCTCCAAACCTTCACTTCGCTTCCACAACACGAGCTGCTCTGGCTAATTCATTTGCTCTGTCTTTTTTTTTTTTTTTTACCATGCCTGTGTTTTCTCCTAGAATTTATCACCCTCCCTCTGTTTGTGCTTGTCGGTTGTCTTGATATATATAGACAGATAGATAGATAGATAGATAGATAGACAGATAGACAGATAGATAGATAGATAGACAGATAGATAGATAAATAGACAGACAGATAGATAGATAGATAGATAGACAAATAGAGAGATAGAGAGATAGATAGATAGATAGATAGACAGACAGACAGACAGACAGACAGACAGACAGAAAGACAGACAGATAGATAGATAAGAGAGAGATAGATAGGTAGATATATGTACCTTGACTCTTGCTGAACCAGGACCTCCATTCCATTGAGGGATCCTGGCACGCTTAGGACGTCAGCCACGTCCACGGGTCATAATTGTGATGACATTTGTCTTTCTGGGTAGCGGGAGTGTAAGGCAGACGGGGGAGGTAAGAGTCTCATGTCCTCCGTGTGTTTGCAGCATCTCTGGCATAAGGGGTTGTGTGGTGCGCTGAACCTATGTATGTACCGTAGGAAAAGATGAGTGGCGAAGCCCACGGCACAGAATACAATGTGTGACTCGTACCTGTCTGGGAAGTGCAGTTCCTTTTTGATGGAATGGAGTTCAAAACTAGGTGGTGCGGTGTGTGTAAGTGTAGGTGGCTGAGGCGTGAGGCACGGGTGAGCTTCTTTTTTTGTGTTGTTCATTCCTGCGTGATAGGTTGGTGGGGTGGTTACGCAGAGGTTCGAATAGGAGAGAGAGAGAGAGAGAGAGAGAGAGAGAGAGAGAGAGAGAGAGAGAGAGAGAGAGAGAGAGAGAGAGAGAGAGAGAGAGAGAGAGAGAGAGAGAGAATCAGCGTCGCTGCAGAAGAGAACTAGATGCTGAACAAGATGCTGTGGGATTTTGCACTAGTGATAATTTTCGTTTCGTTGCGCGATGGTGTTAAGTGTTTGTGGCTGTTGCGCAACCGGATATCGTTCTGATTGCTCTGTCTTGTGTGGTCTGGAGTCTTGTTGTCTTGCCTTAGAGAGAGGGTTAGTGATGTTGCAGATAAGCTGTGGTTTACAGCGAATTGGACTGAAGTGTTTGTAAAGCATACTGAACAGTTCTATCTATTTCCGTTCCGATTAAGCTGTCATATGTGTGTGTGTGTGTGTGTGTGTGTGTGTGTGTGTGTGTGTGTGTGTGCAACATTTACAGAGAGGGAACCCGAAGACACACCCCGAGACCCTGCCACAACACACACCCTCACGAGGGCGTTGTTGGAGAAAGGTACATTATTATTGAACGCTTCACCCGAACCTAAACGCCTTCCGATACTCGAGGCCTTCTACATTAAGAAGAGATCCCCAAGTATGAACCTGTAGACAGACGATCTTCTTGTTTTACCGAGTGCTCAACGCATGACATATCCCAGCGAAAGCGATGCGGTAACTAGTGACGTTATCCTCACACTGGCCACACGACAGAGGAGAAGCCTAACGTATTCATGCCTCATGTGTCAGTAATTCTTCCTCTGATCTTGGACCTTTGTACATACACACTAGACCATACCGTACTGTCCTTACACTTGAGATTGTGAAGCCGAGTCACGAAACGTTGTGTTACTGTGTACCTAAGAAGAAGTACACTACTGGTTTTTTACTTGAGTTTGGTTCTACTCTTACTATGAACTCTGGCCAGCTTATCAGTAATCTATCAGAGCTCTATAAGAGAATCCTCAGAGAAGTCAACAAGTTTAGGACACCAGCAAGAAGCTGATAAATGCTGACTTACCAGTTTCTTGCTGAATCTCTCTCTCTCTCTCTCTCTCTCTCTCTCTCTCTCTCTCTCTCTCTCTCTCTCTCTCTCTCTCTCTCATCTAACTATCTAACTATCTATCTATCTCTTATACAAATTCGCCATTTCCTGTGTTAGCAAGGTAGCGTCAAGAACAGATGACAAAGCCTCAGAGGAAAAAATCCTCACTTGGTCCCCTTTCCCTGTTCCTTCTTTTGGAAACGTAAAACGGAAGGGAAGGATTTCCAGCCCCACACTCCCATTTTAGTCGCCTTTTACGAAATGCAGGGAATACGTGGGAAGTATTCTTTTTCCCCTATCTCCAGGGATATTACCCTACTATATATAAATATATATATCTCTATACTACAAATATACTAATATCTATATATCCCCCTCCCTCAATCCTTCACCCTCCCCGATCAGTTCTAAAAAATAATATTTTGTCACTTTCATCATTACCTTTTCTTTCGGTTCTATATAAAACAAATTAAGTATTTCAACAAGAAATAAAAATCCGCATATAAAATATATATATGGTTCTTTTATCTTTGACGTTGCATAAAATCACATCAATACATGCCCATAATATGTTATCTGAATTACCCAGGAAGGTATAATTATTATTAAATCGGTTTTGTAATACAAAAACCTGGTACGAACGTTATGAAAATTGGGGTGGGGGGGGGTATATCAGCTGATTCAATCGTCATCGAACCACCCGTAAATGTATGTAAACAATGGATACTTATCTCTCTCTCTATTCTCTCTATATCTTATTTCATCATCTATTTTACAATCTCTCGTGGCTCTCCTTTGCTATCGAGGTCATTTACAGGTGATAAGGCATGGGAGTGTTTAGTGGAAGAGTAGGCGTGAAAACTGCCTATGAAGAGTTTGCGGCGGGGTACAGGATGAGACAGGTAGATGTAGTGGAGAGGTGTAGGGAGGAAAGAAGAGAGAGAAGAGGGGAGTATGAAGGTAGGGGGGTCAAGACCTGATGGATATTCCATTCGTGTAACACCTTATACAGCTGTGCTATCATTAGACCTCCGACTGTCCTACGTGCAATCTAGAAAAACTTAAGAGTAAATGAATAGCATCTCGACCATGGTACGGGCAACCTACTCAGGCTTAATGAGACAACCAGCAATGAAGTTAGAACCGGGAGGTCTGCACGTGAACCAGCACGAATGACATGGGGCGAGGGCCAAATTCCTCGGCCTTAAAATGCACCAATAAATTCCGAACCAAACAGGCTAGCAACTCAGTTCAACCATTAGTGCAGACGCTATGATAACTTCAGCAGCAGAGTCGTAGAGCTCGGACAATTCGGTGATGTTAATAAAAAAATGTAGAATGTGTGGAAATAAAAGCGGTTCAACCAGAAAGGTGTTTTAAATGGTGCATGAGATATCAACATGACCAGGAAATTCGAGTAGGACAGAAAAGGACAATGGTGAACTGAGTAAAATTGTGTCGGGTCTACTCAGGGGTAATGGCAAGAAATTGACGATGGTTCAGGGTGATTCACTGTATCAAGCACTGCTTCGGATAACTAATGTGTATATTCTGATTTGTTTAGGGGGGGTTGCTTCTTCGTGTTCCTCTCCAACGGGATATGCATTAAAAACATAAAAAAAAACAAACATTATATTTTTACCTCATCATGATTATCAATAATACTTCATCAATTTTTTTTTTCTTCCATTCCATTCATACTTTCTTCTTTCTGTCCTGTGTCAACCACCATCAAGTCATCTCCTGGTGAATCATAGAAAATGCCTACTCATTGTCATCCCTGTTGTACTCACATCCACTTCACACACCACGTCGAGCGTATATTATATATATAATATATATATATTATATATATAATATATATATTATATATATATATTATCGAATATACTATAAATTTGTCGATATCGATATTCGAAAGTTTCCTTCATATAAGTTTTTCGATCGTTACGACTTCATTTAATCCTGCCGATCTTTTATATATCTTATATATATATATATATATATATATATATATATATATATATAATATATATATTATATATATATATATATTCTTCTTTTCGATTGCTGATAGGAATTAAGTATTCCTGCCTCGTCTAAGTGGGTCCGCGAGGCCTGCAACTTTCCCCCCCCTCCCGCGCGAGCGGGTGATAGCATTTTGACAGGTTATCAGAGAGTAGATGGATGGATGGGTGGGCACCACATTCAGGCGGGGCTGAACCACCAACAGCTGCTGCGACGGGCTCTAGCTAGCCAGCCGACAGCTTTGTAACACTGGGCTCGATTTGACCCATTGGTACCCACGGTGGGGACATGGCCCTCACTGACCCGTCTTATGAGCCTACCATGGGGTGTCCATGTCCGGGGACATGGCCCTCACTGACAGGTCTTATGAGCCTACCATGGGGTGTACATGTCCAGGGACATGGCCCTCAATGACAGGTCTAATGAACCAACCAAGGAGTGTCCATATCCAGGGACATGGCCTTCAATAAGAAGTCTAACAAGCCTAACAAGTTGTGGTACATAATTCTTTACTGTGTGAGGCATTTGTGTCGAGAGACAGTACCTAACATCAACGATGGACGGTGGTCTGGTGGCCTGACAGGAGACAAGGGAGGCGAGATGGGACGGGAACATATGTGGTGTGTGTTTTATTAACTATCTGTTATCACCTGTCTGGACTCGTGCAGAGGGAGGGAGCTTTACACTCGTGTGGCCACATCTCATGAACATTCTTTACTATCAAGTAAGCTTTCAAATTTATTTTAAGCTATTTCAACTATCAAATAGATTCTAATTTTCTAAAGTATTTTTTTACTATCCGTGCAGGGGGACGGGGGTGAGGGGGTCGTCATATATATCGGAGGAAATGTCTGTTATGGACCACACGTCACGTCGGGCCACTAAAGCACTCCAAAATGATTCGAAGCTTCGAAGCTACGGGTTCGGGGCAGGTCGCAGAAGCCAGTACGGGAAACCGCGATATTTTTCTCTTTTTCTGTCACTGATCGCCCATCATTTCGCATGGGAAAACCAATGATAGGAATTCTTGCGTTAGTTCCGCCTTTGACGAATGATTCTTCCTTTCCAAGACCGTTAGCATCAACCCCCCAACTTTTCATTTCCTCCTGAACTTTCCATGTCGCGTGAGGTACCCTTTCGTCGAGGAGTGTTGAACGACCTTACGTAAGACGGGGCAACGACTAGATGCAAAGGTCATATTCTCCCTCAATATGTCACTCACTTGTACCTCAGAGTTCCACCGTCGCGTCGTGTCTTTTCGTCAGAAAACGTAAAAGTAAACCGTGAGTTAATCATATCGTCTCCATCCTCAATTTGTACCTGCTTCAGTGAGAGGGAGCGGGAGGGACACGAGAGAGAGAGTCGGGGGTGTATATTCCTCTCCTCATATGAGTATATGGAGAATCCTTATTGACGCTTATCTCCCGGGCATCAACCTCGACGAGTTTTGAATGACAGTACCGTCGACAGCCGTCGTGATGCCCAGCAATGTACATATTTCATGTTAGAGTACATGATGGGTTTTATAATGCTGGAGTAGTGATGGTACGGATCGCTGATTATAACTTGCAGGAAAACGGCATGGTAAGCATTCTTATTATCACGTTATATATATATATATATATATATATATATATATATATATATATATATATATATATATATATATATATATATATATATATATATTATCCCTGGGGATAGGGGAGAAAGAATACTCCCCACGTATTCCCTGCGTGTCGTAGAAGGCGACTAAAAGGGGAGGGAGCGGGGGCTGGAAATCTTCCCCTCTCGTTTTTTTTTTAATTTTCCAAAACAAGGAACAGAGAAGGGGGCCAGGTGAGGATATTCCCTCCAAGGCCCAGTCCTCTGTTCTTAACGCTACCTCGCTAAAGCGGGAAATGGCGAATAGTTTGAAAGAAAAGAAAGAAAATATATATTATCCCTGGGGATAGGGGATTAAGAATACTTCCCACGTATTCCCTGCGTGTCGTAGAAGGCGACTAAAAGGGGAGGGAGCGGGGGGCTGGAAATCCTCCCCTCTCATTTTTTTTTAATTTTCCAAAAGAAGGAACAGAGTGGGGCCAGGTGAGGATATTCCAAAAAAGGCCCAGTCCTCTGTTCTTAACGCTACCTCGCTAACGCGGGAGATGTCGAATAGTTTAAAAGAAAAAGAAAAAAAAAAAAAAAAAAAAAATATATATATATATATATATATATATATATATATATATATATATATATATATATATATATATGAGTGTGAGTGTGTGTGTGTGTGTGTGTGTGTGTGTGTGTGTGAGAAAGAACATGATTTTCCAAGTGAAACTTGATGGCATGTATGTTCCTACAACATTATAGATACACATACGTCTCACACACAGACTCCCTGACACATACACACAAAAAAAGAAAGGAAATATATTCCCCACACAACAACACGGTTTCCATAACATCACTCAGGTTCCCTCAAGCTCTTGGCCATGTTTGGTCTGCCTTAGGCTACCATTTTCATTCATTACGACTTCCCACAGTGACTCAAAATGGAAAGCGTAAGTGAGGAAGGTGAGGTCAAGACCCACGAGGAATTTATGCGTAAATAACAACTATAAACACAGTGTCTGACGCAAGGAAGGAAGAAGATACGAAGAGAGGAAAGAACTCAACCCTCTCATGGTATTTCCCAACAACGATGACCCGGCACGTCATAAGACACAGGTTGTTCACTTCCTTCAAAATTCATGAATATTTCTTCCTTGTCTCTTCTTTTCCCGTTTCGTAATCCTCTCCATATTTCAGCTAAGACTTAGCCTTGATGTGTAACTTTTCGTCTGTGACCGGAGCTTCCAACGTAACAGAAATGAGAGAGAGGAGAAAAAAAATGATAATAACACTAGATGGAAAATTTGTCCTACACCGGCAGTAATAACGGAAACACAAATTACGGTATTTAAACTGTTGCCCAAAAGAATAGACACACACACACACATATACACACACACACACACACACACAAAAGATTGTCGGCAGAGTGAAAGAATGGGAATAAAACGCGTGCAAAGGGCAAGGACAACAGAAGCGTAATAATGTGGAATAAGAGACGAGAAGAAGAGAAAGATCAAACCATAAAAGAGGAGTCAGAGAGAAGAGTGTATTAAGAAAACTATGAGGAAAATATATGAAGAAAAAGTAATGCATCACTTAATGTGGAAAAGAAGGGCTGAAAAAAGAAACCCGAGTCAAGGAGTCCCCTGAGCGAGTCTAGCACGCCCTCGAGGAGGAAAACAAAGAAGGGGAAACAAATGAAAAAGGAAAGAGAGGCACGAATTCCAGACTGGACAGTGATGCGTGTGAATGGAATTTGCCTGGAGAGGTTCCCAGGCGATCTGTGTGTGTGTGTGTGTGTTGTGTGTGTGTGTGAGAGAGAGAGAGAGAGAGAGAGAGAGAGAGAGAGAGAGAGAGAGAGAAAGAGAGAGAGAGAGAGAGAGAGAGAGAGAGAGAGAGAGAGAGAGAGAGAGAGAGAGAGAGAGACCCAAGACGAGGTTTAACCAGGATGGCAGGACCAGCGCGAGCGACAGAGCACCGACGGACAGCGAAATTCAGTCGCAGGCGAGGCTAGTTAACGCGTAGGGGCAAGCTGGTATGCACAGTCGATATATATATATATATATATATATATATATATGTATATATATATATATATATATATATATATATATATATATATATATATATATACATATATATATACGCTCATGCACATACATTATCCCCTCCACACACTTACATGCGTATACGCACGTTATAACTCCCCATGTGTCGGTGACGCTACATCTCCGTTGACGGTGACGCTTGAGCTTCGTAGCTCCTCCCTAAGAAGTGGCGGCTCTGCCTGCACACAGCTCTGCAGTGGTGTCAGCCAAGCGGCGGCTCTGCCTGCACACAGCTCTGCAGTGGTGTCAGCCAAGTGACGCTTCGTGACGTAACCGAGTGGCGTCACTTTCACAATCCTCGTTTACCCCCGTGTAGTTATCACGGTTTATGGTTGTCTGCGAACAATCGGTTATGCATTGTCTTCGCCTAACGATCCAGAGAAGTTAACGAGCCTTCGTGACAAGGCATTTGCAGTGCATGTGAAACGTCTGGGGTAAACCATGGAAAGGTCTGTGGGGCCTGGATGTCGATAGGAAGCTGAGGTTTCGGTGCATTATTGCATGACAGCTGAACACTGAGTGTGAACGGATGTGGCCTTTCTTCGTCTGTCTTCCTGGCACTACCTCGCTGCAAGCTGGGGGTAGCAATGCTGTTCCCTGTGGGGTGGGGTGGCACCAGGAATGAATGCAGGCAACCACGTATGAACATGTACATGTGTAAATATGTATATGTCCGTATATATTTATTTCCTGGCGGTAGCTCGCTGACGCGGGAAACGGCGATCGAGTATAATGAAATGATATCATTTATATATATATATATATATATATATATATACATATATATATATATATATATATATATATATATATATATATATATATATATATAACATTATCCCTGGTGATAGGGGAGAAAGAACACTGATCGCGTATTACCTGTGCGTCGTAGAAGGAGACTAAGAGGGGTGGGAGCGGGTGGCTGGTAGTCCTTCCTTCCTGTATTACTCTCTAAAACAAAGAATAGAGCAAGGAGCCAAGAGAGTTTTCCCTCCAAGGCTCTGTCATGTATTCTTGAAGCTACCTCGCTAACGTGGGAAATGGGAGTCGTATTCTGCAAATTTCGACTTTGCTGGCCAGGAAAATAGTGGCCAAACTCCCCTTACATTCCACCTCCCTTCTCTCTCTCTCTCTCTCTCTCTCTCTCTCTCTCTCTCTCTCTCTCTCTCTCTCTCTCTCTCTCTTCCTTTTTGGTTAACGACTGTGACGTTATCTTACCTCCCTCTCCCTCTCCCATGGTCACGGTGATGACGATGGGGCTGACGAAGGGGCCGAAATGATGGTAGAGTATCCAAAGTGAAGTGTGGGAAGGAGGTGTGGGGGTGGGAGAGAGTTTTCTGGGTGGGATGTAGGTGTGGGTGATGGGTGAGTAGTGTGAGGTGACGGGTGAGGAGTGTGGGGTGATGGGTGAGTGGTATGGGGTGATGGGTGAGGAGTGTAGGGTGATGGGTGAGTAGTGTTGGGTGCTGAGTATGTAGTGTGGGGTGGTGGGTGAGTAGTGTGGGGTGGTGGGTATGTAGTGTGGGGTGATGGGTGAGTAGTGTGGGGTGATGACATACGAGCAGGTGGAGATGTGTCTGTCGATGACGTTTGGCAGATGAATGTGTTTGGAGGGTGCTGGGGCCTTGATGGATTGGTTGGGGTTTAGGTGGGGGCTCTTGGTGGGTTGGGGGTCTTGGTGGGTTGCTGGTCTTGGTGTGTTTGGAGTCTTGGTAGGTTGGGGGTCTTGGTGGGTTGGGGGTCTTGGTGGGTTGGGGGTCTTGGTGTGTTTGGGGTTTTGGTGGGTCTGGGATCGTAGTGGGCTGTGAGTCTTGTTGTGTATGGGGGTCTTAATGTGTTGGGGGTCATGGTGTGTGAGGAGCCCAGGTGTATGAGGGTCCTGGTGTGTGAGGGGTCCTGGTGTGTGAAGAGACCAGGTATGTGAGGGTCCTGGTGCATGAGGACCCAGGTGTGTCAGGGTCCAAGTATGTGGTGGCCCAGGTATGTGAGGGGCTAGATGTGTGAAGGCCCCGGTGTGTTAGCGGCCCATATGTGTAAGGGCCCAGGTGTATGAGGGTCCAGGTACATGGTGGCCCAGGTAAGTGAGGGGCCAGATGTGTGGTGGCCCCAGGTATGTTGGGGGGGGGGGGGGCAGATGTGTGAGGGCCCAGGCGTGTGAGGAGTCCAGGTGTGAGGCTAAGCGAGGTTACCATGTATGTGGTCGAAAACATAGATTGGTGGTGAACGGGGAATGTGAGGCACTGAACATGAAGGCCTTCAAAGCGAATAGGAATCACGACACAGATTGAACCATAATAAGTGAAAGTGAAAGTGTCCAGTGACTGATGAGTGGAAGATACTGAAGATAACATAAGATCACATAAGTACAAGAATGTACACTGCATCTACACTATAGCCTTCTGGTGTACTACCCTATTCATAAACCTACTCTGCTAATAGGGAGAAAAAAAAAATATAGCCTCCCCAACATTAAACTGACATTAAAACAAATGCACACCCCTTCACGTAAGGAATCCAATCCCATTGTGCAAATATGGAAAAAAATATATATATTCTGCTTCCTTTATAGAGCACCTGGGGAGATTGCCTCTGTTACGGTCCACCAAGACGGGAAATTAAAAAGAATAAGAAAATAATGAAAATCTTGGGCAACTTGACCTGCGGGGAATTATAAGCTCGGGATATAAAAGCAAGTTTATATGCTCAGTCACCCTATTGTCATCTTGAAGGTTGTTTTAAACAGGTGGCGTCCTCTTTACTATACTTGTGGAAAACAATATATATATATATATATATATATATATATATATATATATATATATATATATATATATATATATATATATATATATATATATATATTATATATATATATATATATATATATATATATATATATATATATATATATATATATATATATATATATATATGGAAAGGATCACAATTTTGCGCGTGGTCTAGTATATTCCTATGAGTCCTGTGGACTCATAGGAATATATATATATATATATATATATATATATATATATATATATATATATATATATATATATATATTATGAAGGTGAAATCGCACTTTAGTAGTTCATACATTCTTATTCAACGTAATTTTTCTATACATGTAGCACAACATGTTTCGTAGAGACAATCCACCAATCTACCGCATCAGGTGTCAGTACTTATCAAAGTTATTCAACTCCCATCACACTTGGTTCCTGCCGTACAACACCACAGCTGACAGTGCTGGGCCTAGACTATGTTGTAAGGCAGGAACCAAATGTGATGTTGGAATCTAAATAACTTTGTTAAGTACTGGCACCTGATGAAGTGGATTGTCTCCACGAAAAATGTCGTGCCACATGTATAGAAAAAAAAGAAAAGAAAAAAAAAAGAAAATATATATATATATATATATATATATATATATATATATATATATATATATATATATATATATATATATATATTCCTTGGGGATCGAGAACATATATCGCAATGATATTGATGTCAAAGTGTTGAAAAAATGATACAAGTATTTCCTTTAAAATCGAGGTCAGAAATTCTGCTCTCAGAATACCCGTCGTACTCCCTCTACTTTTTGTCACAACTTGATGTAAAAGCGAAGCCTAGTTAAGCAATTCCTTCCTCTTAAATATCGGGAAAAACAATACATTTGAAAAATAATTAATGGAGGACGGTGAGACACATTTACAGCAACAGTGAAGAAGCTCAGGTTTACACAAAGGAGCCAAATGCGGAGCATATTCTCTCTCTCTCTCTCTCTCTCTCTCTCTCTCTCTCTCTCTCTCTCTCTCTCTCTCTCTCTCTCTCTCCTCTGGATCCGAGTGGCTTCGATCCACGCGATGACATCGAACTCCTCAAAAGTTCTGGATCTGGTTCACACTCACCCCTTGTCACTCAGGTTCTGGCCTGCCACTCCCAGCCAGTCTGATGTAATCTTAATTCTTCGGTTTTCCGACGTTACACAGTTTCCTGGTCTTCTCTACTTTTCTTCTTCTTGTTGTTATTCTTGTTCTTGTTCTTCTTCTTCTTCCTCCTCCCTCCTTCTCTTCCTCTTCCTCCTCCTCCTTCTCACAGACCGACTAGGAATATAGAATTTGCCCTCCAGACCCAAGAACTGATCTCCATATCCAAGACTGATCTACAGACCCCTAAAACTCATATCCAGACCCCTGACCTCATCTTCAGAACTGATTTCCTGACTCCAGAACTGATCTCCAAACCCTAGAACAAATTTCCAGACTCCAGAACTGATCTCCACACTCTAGAAACTGTTTTCCAGACTCCTGGAACTGATCTCTAGACAAAAGAAAGTTCATCTTCAGACCTTCAAAACTGATCTCCAGACCTCCAGAACTGTTCTGTAGACCCTAGAAATGATCTCTAGACCCCAAGAACTGACCCCTGGATCCTCAGAACTGATCTGCAAACCCCCAGGAATGACCTGCAGACCCCAGGACTAGACGATCGAGGGAGCTAACATAAGGTCAAGGTTCATCGTGCACCCCCTCATGCTTACCCTTCTCAAGGATAACAATATCCAGCTCAACTGGTGGATCTCCTCGTCTACATCACCACACCCACACCCTCCAAGTCTGATGCTCTCTCTCTCTCTCTCTCTCTCTCTCTCTCTCTCTCTCTCTCTCTCTCTCTCTCTCTCTCTCTCTCTCTCTCTCTCTCGGTCTACGCATTTCTTTTTTTTTTTTTGACTTACGGGCCGAGAGTGAGCGGGTTGCCCCCAGCACAACAATAGGCTCCTGCTATCTTCTTGTTGGATCTGTTTCATAGATCATTGAGCAAGGAACGGCCGAGCCGTCCACCTTCGAGCGAGCCTCCAGTCCATGCTACTCCTGTGCTACAGGGGGAGCGAGAGGGTTTTACACCTGTGTTGCCCCGTCTTCTTAATCGGGTATATGTATCTTGTCTTCACTCCTACATATCTACACACACACACACACACACACACACACACACACACACACATACACTAGCCTAAGCCAGTTACCCACTTATTGACCAGCCCCAAAGGGGATGAGGATGAACACCTGTGTTGGGTGCAGGCCGATTACCATGACGTCCCCATGATTCGGACCCATGCGGGTCTAACCTCAGGCTGGACCCATTGGAATCATGGTTAATAATAACGTGTGTGTGTGTGTGTGTGTGTGTGTGTGTGTGTGTGTGTGAGGAAAAGTTCCTTGTCAAACATGATATTTGCTGGACAGGTAAGTGCGTGCATGTGTGTATGGGAGAACGTGGGTATGATAGTTAAGTGAAGAGTACTGCAGCGATAAAACATGGAAGCAGTGCTACCATAGTATGAAATTACGGGAGCAGTGCTACCATAGTAATAAAGTAAGCAGTGCTTACATAGTTATAAATAACGTAAGCAATAACACCAAAATAAATAACGTAAGCAGCGCTACCATAGTAATTTAATAGGGTAGGCAGTGCTACCAGAGCAACAAAAAACAAAAGCAGTACTATCATAGTAATGAATAACAGAAGCAGTGTTACCAGAAGAAGAAAAAAAGGATAAAGAAAACAGTGCCACCAAAGCACAACCAATTTAGGCATCAGTCCAACGTTACCTGGACGTCACTACGTCACTCCCAGGGATGTTACACAGACACCCCCCCCCCATCCCTCTCCCCCAACGTTACGGATGGTTAATGAACGTAAGTGACTGGCAGCAAGTAATGCGTGTCGCTTGACCTTATATCTGAATAGCTCTCATTTAGTTCAAGTGAGCGATCTAGGCTCTTGCGACCACCTAGCGGAAAGGCTATAACGTCCGCGCTATATGTAGCAAGTCAGGGGTTCACGGAGCTGAGCGAAAGTGTTGTGTATTAACAAGCTGGGATGGTTGTTCCCGAGGCAGCAACCTGGGCGGGTTGTGTGTGGGCCCACTTAATGGTTCTTGCATTCGTGTCTCGCCCAACGAGAGCGAGAGTGGGGCTGCTCTGTCGGGGGTAACTATAAGGGAGGAGAAATCTGCAGCGCCCAGGAGGAGGCAATAGCTCCAGATATTTCGCTGTTGTTTATGACAGCTCCCAGGTCTTGGTTCGCCCTAGCTGGCTGGTACCGTCGAGGAACTGAGGGAGGAGGAGGAGAGGAGGAGGAGGAGGAGCAAGGAAGAGGTAGGTGAGGGTGGACAGCAGCCCATGACCACTACTACCTCCTCCTGCTGTCCAGACCAGGGGTTAAGGGGCAAGGGGAGGGAGGGAGATGTACATTTCCTCTCACTTTCATCTCTGGTTAAACCAGTCAGTCAGTCAGCCAGTCAGCCGGTAGCAGCGGGGAAGGTGGGTTATGTAGATCATGTTGAGAGGCTGCTGGTGATTAACCCTTCCAGTCGTGACCTAACACACCCCGCCACATCCCCCCACCACACACATACACACACACACACACACACACACACGTGCCAATCCTCCTGAAACTCAGCTGTTGTTTACCGCAGTCACACGCCATACGCTGCCTCTCTCTCTCTCTCTCTCTCTCTCTCTCTCTCTCTCTCTCTCTCTCTCTCTCTCTCTCTCTCTCTCTCGTGAGGCAAACTACTCTACGCCGACACACACGTCGCCTGCGCAAATAACGTAAATAACCATCCGTATCACATCGATATTCCTATTTTTTGGGGTGGGAGGGGGGGGAGGGGGGGTGGTTAGGGAAGAAACTTAGTCAAGGTGCGATGATTATTCTTATCGTCAGATACGGTAATATCTGTGTATGAAGTGGATGAAAGTAAAATATGATAATGGCTGTGTACGAACTGGATGAACGTACGTAAGATATGATAATGGCTGTGTACGAACTGGATGAACTTAAGATAAGTTAATGGCTGTGTACGAACTGGATGACTTAAGATATGTTAATGGCTGTGTACGAACTGGATGAATGTAAGATATGATAATGGCTGTGTACGAAGTGGATGAACTTAAGATATGTTAATGGCTGTGTAAGAACTGGATGAATGTAAGATATGATAATGGCTGTGTACGAAGTGGATGAACTTAAGATATGTTAATGGCTGTGTAAGAACTTGATGAACGTAAGATATGATAATGGCTGTGTACGAATTGGATGAACTTAAAATATGTTAATGACTGTGTAAGAACTGGATGAACTCAAGATATGTTAATGGCTGTGTACGAACTGGATGAACTTAAGATATGTTAATGGCTGTGTACGAACTGGATGAACTTAAGATATGTTAATGGCTGTGTACGAACTGGATGAACGTAAGATATGATAATGGCTGTGTACGAACTGGATGAAGGTAAGATATGATAATGGCTGTGTACGAAGTGGACGAATGTAAGATATGATAATGGCTGTGTACGAACTGGATGAACGTAAGATATGATAATGGCTGTGTACGAACTAGATGAATGTAAGATATGATAATGGCTGTGTACGAACTAGATGAATGTAAGAGATAATGGCTGTGTACGAAGTGGATGAATGTAAGATATGATAATGGCTGTGTACGAAGTGGATGAATGTAAGATATGATAATGGCTGTGTCAGAAGTGGATGAATGTAAGATATGATAATGGCTGTGTACGAAGTGGATGAACGTAAGATATAATAATGGCTGTGTACGAAGTGGATGAACGTAAGATATGATAATGGATGTGTACGAAGTGGATGAACGTAAGATATGATAATGGCTGTGTACGAAGTGGATGGATGTAAGATATGATATTGGCTGTGTACGAAGTGGATGAACGTAAGATATGATAATGGCTGTGTACGAAGTGGATGAACGTTAAATATGATGGCAGTGTACGAAGTGGATGAACGTATGATATGATATTGGCTGTGTACGAAGTGAATGAACGTAAGATATGATAACTGCCGTGTACGAAGTGGATGAACGTAAGACATGATAACTACTGTGGACGAAGTGGATGAATGTACGTAAGGTATGGTAATGGCTGTGTACGAAGAGGATGAACGTAAGATATGATAATGGTTGTGTACGAAGTAGATGAACGTAAGACATGATAACTGCTGTGTACGAAGTGGATGAATGTAAGATATGATAATGGCTGTGTACGAAGTGGATGAACGTAAGATATGATAATGGCTGTGTACGAAGTGGAGGAACGTAAGATATGATAACCGTTCTGTACGAAGCGGATGAACGTACGATAAGATAATGGCTGTGTACGAAATGGATGAACGTAAGATATGATAACTGCTGTGTACGAAGTGGATGCGCGTAAGACATGATAACTGCTGTGTACGAAGTGGATGAATGTAAGATATGATACTGGCTGTGTACGAAGTGGATGAACGTAAGATATGATAACTGCTGTGTACGAAGTGGATGAACGTAAAATATGATAATGGCTGTGTACGAAGTGGATGAACGTAAGATATGATAACTGCTGTGTACGAAGTGGATGAGCGTAAGACATGATAACTGCTGTGTACGAAGTGGATGAATGTAAGATATGATACTGGCTGTGTACGAAGTGGATCAACGAAAGATATGACAATGGATGAACGAAAGATATGATAATGACTGTGTGAACTGGATGAACGTAAGATATGGTAATGGCTACGTAAGAAGTGGATGAACGTAAGATATAATAATGGCTGTGTACGAAGTGGACGAACGTTTGATATGATAATGGCTGTGTACTTAGTGGATGATAATTGCTGTGTATGAAGTGGATGAACGTAAGATATGATAACCGCTGTGTACAAAGTGGATGAACATAAGATATGATAATGGCTGTGTACGAAGTGGATGAACATAAGATATGATAATGGCTGTGTACGAACTGGGTGAACGTAAGATATGATAACTGCTGTGTACAAAGAGGATGGACGTAAGATATGACAATCTCTGTGTACGAAGCGGATGAACGTATAATATGATAATGGCTGCGTACGAAGTGGATGAACGTAGGATATGATAATTGCTGTGTACGAAGCGGATGAACATATGATATGATAATGGCTGCGTGCGAAGTGGATGGACGCAAGATATGATAATGTCTGAGTACGAGGTGAATGAACGTAAGATATGACAACGTCTGTGAACAAAGTGGATGAACCTAAGATATGGTAATGGCTGTGTACGAAGTGGATGAACATCTGATATGATAATGGCTGTGTACGAAGTGGATGAACGTAAGATATGATAGTCACTGTGTACGAAGCGGATGAACGTAAAATACCATAGCGGCTGTGTACAAAGTGGATGAATGTAAACTATGATAATGGCTGTGTACGAAGTGGATGAACGCGACAAGTTAATTGCTGTGTACGAAGTGGATGAACGTAAGATATGATGTCTGTACCAAGTGGATGAACGTAAGATATGATAACTGCTGTGTACGACGTAGATCGTGAAACTATATCGCTAATGTCAACAATAATTCTTGAGAATAATCGGTGGAAGTGAAGCCAGACCTGTAAGACAAGGATGATAATTTCGGTATTACCTGATGTTGGAGAGGTGAAGGAAGGGAGGGTGTTGGAGAGGTAAGGAAAGGGGTAAGAGAGGGTGTTGGAGAGGTAAGAAGAGGGTGAGGGAGGGTGTTGGAGAGGTTAGGAGAGGGTGAGGGAGTGTGTTGAAGAGGTAAGGAGAGGGTGAGGGAGTGTGTTGGAGAGGTAAGGAGAGGGTGAGGGAGGGTGTTGGAGAGGTAAGGAGAGGGTGAGGGAGGGTGTTGGAGAGGGAAGGAGAAGGTGAGGGAGGGTGTTGGAGAGGGAAGGAGAAGGTGAGGGAGGGTGTTGGAGAGGTAAGGAGAGGGTGAGGGAGGGTGTTGGAGAGGGAAGGAGAAGGTGAGGGTAGGTGTTGGAGAGGGAAGGAGAAGGTGAGGGAGGGTGTTGGAGAGGTAAGGAGAGGGTGAGGGAGTGTGTTGGAGAGGTAAGGAGAGGGTAAGGGAGGGTGTTGGAGAGGGAAGGAGAAGGTAAAGGAGGGTGTTGGAGAGGTAAGGAGAGGGTGAGGGAGTGTGTTGGAGAGGTAAGGAGAGGGTAAGGGAGGGTGTTGGAGAGGGAAGGAGAAGGTGAGGGAGGGTGTTGGAGAGGTAAGAAGAGGGATGAAGGAGGGTGTTGGAGAGAGTGAGGGTAGGGAGTTGGAGAGAGTGAGGGGAGGGTGTTCGAGAGGGCGAGGGAAGGTGATGGACAGGTGAGGGGATGGTGATGGAAAGATGAGAACGGGGTGTTGAAGAGGTCAGAAGGAGTTGATGGAGAGGTGAGGAGAGGGTGTTGGAGACGTGAGGACAGGGTGTGGGAGGGTGCTAAAGAGTTGAAAAGAGGGTGCGGGAGGGTGTTGATGAGGTGAGGGAGGGTGTTGGAGAGGTGATGGAGGAATACTGGAGAAGTGAGGAAAGAATGTTGGAGAAATGAAGGTGGGGGTGTTGGGGAGGTGAAGGAAGAGTGTTGGAGAGGTGAAGGAAGAACGTGTTGAAGAGGCGAAGGAAGACTGTTGGAGAGATGAAGAAGTGTTGGAGAGGTGAAGGACGAGACCGTTGAAGAGGCGAAGGATGAGTGTTGGAGAGATGGAGGAGTGTTGGAGAGGTGGAGGCAGAGTGATGGAGGGGTGAGGGGAGGGCGTCAACCTCACCTCTGGCATATGAGTAGCGCCGGACTGCCATGAGCGGCTGGCTGGTGGCCCAGTCAGGGTACACACACACCGCCGCTCTCCCTCCCGCCACAGTACAGCAACCATACATGCCCTCCTGGGCTCCCGTGTGTGTGTGTGGGTGTGTGTGTGTATGTGTGTGTGTGATATCTTTCGAAGAAGCAGTGATGGAGATTATCTGAGTGACCAGGTCCTGTTAAATTCTGATTATATATATATATATATATATATATATATATATATATATATATATATAAGAGAGCTTGGGAAGTGAGTCAGTTGTTGTTCGCTGATGATACAGCGCTGGTGGCTGATTCATGTGAGAAACTGCAGAAGCTGGTGACTGAGTTTGGTAAAGTGTGTGAAAGAAGAAAGTTAAGAGTAAATGTGAATAAGAGCAAGGTTATTAGGTACAGTAGGGTTGAGGGTCAAGTCAATTGGGAGGTGAGTTTGAATGGAGAAAAACTGGAGGAAGTGAAGTGTTTTAGATATCTGGGAGTGGATCTGGCAGCGGATGGAACCATGGAAGCGGAAGTGGATCATAGGGTGGGGGAGGGGGCGAAAATTCTGGGAGCCTTGAAGAATGTGTGGAAGTCGAGAACATTATCTCGGAAAGCAAAAATGGGTATGTTTGAAGGAATAGTGGTTCCAACAATGTTGTATGGTTGCGAGGCGTGGGCTATGGATAGAGTTGTGCGCAGGAGGATGGATGTGCTGGAAATGAGATGTTTGAGGACAATGTGTGGTGTGAGGTGGTTTGATCGAGTAAGTAACGTAAGGGTAAGAGAGATGTGTGGAAATAAAAAGAGCGTGGTTGAGAGAGCAGAAGAGGGTGTTTTGAAATGGTTTGGGCACATGGAGAGAATGAGTGAGGAAAGACTGACCAAGAGGATATATGTGTCGGAGGTGGAGGGAACGAGGAGAAGAGGGAGACATGCAGGAGGGTGAAAGGAGGGCAAGGAATAGAGTGAATTGGAGCGATGTGGTATACCGGGGTTGACGTGCTGTCAGTGGATTGAATCAAGGCATGTGAGGCGTCTGGGGTAAACCATGGAAAGCTGTGTATATATGTATATTTGCGTGTGTGGACGTATGTATATACATGTGTATGGGGGTGGGTTGGGCCATTTCTTTCGTCTGTTTCCTTGCGCTACCTCGCAAACGCGGGAGACAGCGACAAAGCAAAAAAAAAAAAAAAAAAAAAAAAAAATGTATATATATATATATATATATATATATATATATATATATATATATATATATATATTTTTTTTTTTTTTTTTTTTATACTTTGTCGCTGTCTCCCGCGTTTGCGAGGTAGCGCAAGGAAACAGACGAAAGAAATGGCCCAACCCCCCCCCCCCCACACACATGTACATACACACGTCCACACACGCAAATATACATACCTACACAGCTTTCCATGGTTTACCCCAGACGCTTCACATGCCTTGCTTCAATCCACTGACAGCACGTCAACCCCTGTATACCACATGACTCCAATTCACTCTATTTCTTGCCCTCCTTTCACCCTCCTGCATGTTCAGGCCCCGATCACACAAAATCTTTTTCACTCCATCTTTCCACCTCCAATTTGGTCTCCCTCTTCTCCTCGTTCCCTCCACCTCCGACACATATATCCTCTTGGTCAATCTCTCCTCACTCATTCTCTCCATGTGCCCAAACCATTTCAAAACACCCTCTTCTGCTCTCTCAACCACGCTCTTTTTATTTCCACACATCTCTCTTACCCTTACGTTACTTACTCGATCAAACCACCTCACACCACACATTGTCCTCAAACATCTCATTTCCAGCACATCCATCCTCCTGCGCACATCTCTATCCATAGCCCACGCCTCGCAACCATACAACATTGTTGGAACCACTATTCCCTCAAACATACCCATTTTTGCTTTCCGAGATAATGTTCTCGACTTCCACACATTTTTCAAGGCTCCCAAAATTTTCGCCCCCTCCCCCACCCTATGATCCACTTCCGCTTCCATGGTTCCATCCGCTGACAGATCCACTCCCAGATATCTAAAACACTTCACTTCCTCCAGTTTTTCTCCATTCAAACTCACCTCCCAATTGACTTGACCCTCACCCCTACTGTACCTAATAACCTTGCTCTTATTCACATTTACTCTCAACTTTCTTCTTCCACACACTTTACCAAACTCAGTCACCAGCTTCTGCAGTTTCTCACATGAATCAGCCACCAGCGCTGTATCATCAGCGAACAACAACTGACTCACTTCCCAAGCTCTCTCATCCCCAACAGACTTCATACTTGCCCCTCTTTCCAGGACTCTTGCATTTACCTCCCTTACAACCCCATCCATAAACAAATTAAACAACCATGGAGACATCACACACCCCTGCCGCAAACCTACATTCACTGAGAACCAATCACTTTCCTCTCTTCCTACACGTACACATGCCTTACATCCTCGATAAAAACTTTTCACTGCTTCTAACAACTTGCCTCCCACACCATATATTCTTAATACCTTCCACAGAGCATCTCTATCAACTCTATCATATGCCTTCTCCAGATCCATAAATGCTACATACAAATCCATTTGCTTTTCTAAGTATTTCTCACATACATTCTTCAAAGCAAACACCTGATCCACACATCCTCTACCACTTCTGAAACCGCACTGTTCTTCCCCAATCTGATGCTCTGTACATGCCTTCACCCTCTCAATCAATACCCTCCCATATAATTTACCAGGAATACTCAACAAACTTATACCTCTGTAATTTGAGCACTCACTCTTATCCCCTTTGCCTTTGTACAATGGCACTATGCACGCATTCCGCCAATCCTCAGGCACCTCACCATATATATATATATATATATATATATATATTCCTATGAGTCCACGGGGATAATGAAACTCACAGGAATATCTTGATCACGCGCAAAATATTGATCCTTTCCAATATATATATATATATATATATATATATATATATATATATATATATATATATATATATATATATATACATATATATATATATATATATATATATTGAAGGTCTGTTGATTGTGTCAGATGACAGAGTGGCAGATATAGGGTGTTTTGGTCGAGGTGTTGTGCGAAGTGAGAGGGTCAGGGAGAATGGTTTGGTAAACAGCGAAAAGTTTAAGCTTTGCGGAAGATGAAAGCCGGCAAGGCGGCGGGTATGGATAGTACTGCAGTGGAACTTATTAAAAAAGGGGGTGACTGTGTTGATGACTGGTTGGTAACGATATTCAACGTATGTTTGGCTCATGGTGAAGTACCTGAGGCAATATTGGCGGAATGCTTGCATAGTGCCACTGTACAAAGGCAAAGGGGATAAAGGTGAGTGTTCAAATTACAGAGGTATAAGTTTGCTGAGTATTCTTGGGAAATTATATGGGAGGGTATTGACTGAGGGGGTGAAGGCATGTACAGAGCATCAGATTGGGGAAGATCAGTGTGGTTTCAGAAGTGGTAGAGGATGTGTGGATCAGGTGTTTGCTTTGAAGAATGTATGTGAGAAATATTTAGAAAAACAAATGGATTTGTATGCTGCATTCATGGATCTGGAGAATCCATAGGAATATGATAGAGTTGATAGAGATGCTCTGTGGAAGGTATTAAGAGTATATGGTGTGGGAGGCAAGTTGTCAGAAGCAGTGAAAAGTTTTTATCGAGGATGTAAGGCATGTGTACGTGTAGGAAGAGAGGAAAGTGATTGGTTCCCAGTGAATGTCGGTTTGCGGCAGTGGTGCTTCATGTCTCTATGGTTGTTTAATTT
This sequence comes from Panulirus ornatus, assembly GCF_036320965.1. NCBI lineage: Eukaryota > Metazoa > Arthropoda > Malacostraca > Decapoda > Palinuridae > Panulirus > Panulirus ornatus. The sequence continues at coordinate 13,711,785 of NC_092273.1, forward strand.
GTTTATGGATGAGGTTGTTAGGGAGGTAAATACAAGAATTTTGGAGAGAGGGGCAAGTATGCAGTCTGTTGTGGATGAGAGGGCTTGGGAAGTGTCAGTTGTTGTTCGCTGATGATACAGCGCTGGTGGCTGATTCGGGCGAGAAACTGAAGAAGCTGGTGACTGAGTTTGGTAAAGTGTGTGAAAGAAGAAAGCCGAGAGTAAATGTGAATAAGAGCAAGGTTATTAGGGACAGTAGGGTTGAGGGACAAGTCATTTGGGAGGTAAGTTCGATTAGAGAAAAACTGGAGGAAGTGAAGTGTTTTAGATATCTAGGAGTGGATTCGACAGCGGATGGAACCATGGAAGTGGATGTGAGTCATAGGGTGGGGGAGGGGACGAAGGTTTTGGGAGCGTTGAAGAATGTGTGGAAGGCGAGAACATTATCTCGGAATGCAAAAATGGGTATGTTTGAAGGAATAGTGGTTCCAACAATGTTATATGGTTCCGAGGCGAGGGCTATAGATAGGGTTGTGCGCAGGAGGGTGGATGTGCTGGAAATGAGATGTTTGAGAACAGTATGTGGTGGGAGGTGGTTTGATCGAGTAAGTAATGAAAGGGTAAGAAAGATGTGTGGTAATAAAAAGAGTGAGGTTCAGAGAGCAGAAGAGGTTGTATTGAAATGGTTGGGCCACACGGAGAGAATGAGTGAGGCAAGATTGACAAAGAGGATATATGCGTCAGAAGTGAATGGAACGAGAAGTGGGAGACCAAATTGGAGGTGGAAGGATGGAATGAAAAAGATTTTGAGTGACTGGGGAATGAACATGCAGGAGGGTGAAAGGCGTGCAAGGAATAGAGTGAATTAGGACGATGTGGTATACTGGGGTCGACGTGCTGTCAATGGATTGAACCAGGGCATGCGAAGCATCTGGGGTAAACCATGGAAAGTTTTGTGGGGCCTAGGTGTGAAAAGGGAGCTGTGGTTTCGGTGCATCATACATGACAGCTAGGGACTGAGTGTGAACGAATGTGGTCTTTGTCGTGGTTTCCTAGCGCTACCTCACGCGCGTGCGGGGGGAGGTGCCATTTCATGTGTGGCGGGGTGGCCCCAGGAATGGCTGAGGGCAGCAAGTATGAATATGTACATGTGTATATATGTATTTGTCTGTGTATGTATATGTATGTATACATACAAAAGTATAGGTATGTATATGTGCGCGTGTGGGTGTGTATGTATATACATGTGTATGTGGGTGGGTTGGGCCATTCTTTCGTCTGTTTCCTTGCACTACCTCGCTAACGCTGGAGACAGCGACAATAAATATATATATATATATATATATATATATATATATATATATATATATATATATATATATATAGACAAATAGATAGATAGATAGATTAGGGGATTTGGGGACAATGTATGGGTTTGCCTCAGGGGGATCTTTCGACTGCGAAGGTTATGGTATAGTGTGTTTCTGTCCCTGGGGGCAGAGTATGAGCTTGTCTAAATGTTTCTGTCAACAGGGATGGTTCTGGGGGAGGGGGGGGGGTTAGTGTGTGTACGAAGTTACGTCTGGACTGTGTCGACTGCGAAATCTGTGTCTGATCTTGAAGGTCGGGCATGATCCCTGCATACAACTGGTCGTGGGGATAATGTCTCTACAAGGCAGAAGTGATCGTTCGACAGATTAATGGCCCAAATATCACCTGATACTCGACATATCAAAGCTGCCTCTCTCTCTCTCTCTCTCTCTCTCTCTCTCTCTCTCTCTCTCTCTCTCTCTCTCTCTCTCTCTCTCTCGACCTGTCAGAATACTGGTTTAATCTGTCGTCTGATGCTTGACATTATCAGGTACAATATTCAGATAGATGCCGCCTGTTGCACGATGATTGTGGGTCTAAATGGAAGGAACATGGAGGATGTGGAGTGTAACTTTTTTATCTTCTTTTTAGATACTTGGAAAGGATTGTAGTAGAAAATGGAACCATGGGAGCTGAAATATGCAATGGAGTTGGTAAGCTGTTACTTTAATACGAAAAGTTATACGTATTGGTTTTTACGGCTGTCGATTGGTGTGTGTGTGTGTGTGTGTGTGTGTGTGTGTGTGTGTGTGTGTGTGTGTGTGGCCAGGAACCCAGAGATCTTTACAAACACATACATGGTAAAACATCCAGAGGTCATCTATGACCTGCAAGCTGATGACTCATCTTGAGGGCTGGCATGAAGCATTTTATTTATGTCCGTCTGTCTCCGTCTCTCTCTCTCTCTCTCTCTCTCTCTCTCTGTTTGTTTGTTCCGCACACCTCCCCACACGCGCAGACATTCTCAAAGTTGCCAGCTACCGAGAATAATGCTTGACGACTCGTTCACCGGGTGACAAGAGCGAGAGGGGATTGAATGCCGGTCTACTTGACCTCTTATCTCTGCAGGTCATTACGCACCATTAAGGCAGACTTGAAAGGCACACACAACTCACCACATCAGGAGGAAGTAACACTGATATTACACAAGGAAAGACGAGTAAAATGATAATGTAAAATGGTGAAGGAAGGGGGAAAAAAAGAGAGAAAGATTTATAAACCTTATGAGTTAAGTGGGTTAGGTTTTTCCGAGTGTTTGTCGTCTGGGAGTTTATAGAAGAGGAAGTTTGGCGTGAAGAACCTGAGGCTAAGATAATGGACAGGATGTGATACATAAGGGCAAGGCTGTGTGATATACAATGGCAATGTGAGGTATTCAAATCGTTACAGATAATGAGGGGACTCTGAAAAGGTAGTTAAACAAAAAAATGGATGGTGATGGAGGCGGTAGTGAGGAAAACGACTGTTGGTGGCGGTGGTGATGGAGAGAACGATGTTGTTGTTGGTGGTGGCGCTGATGGAGAAAACAAAGTTTGGTGCTGGAGCGGAAAAATGCCAAGGAGGTGGAGGTAATGATGGAGAGAGCACTGTTCTTGGTAATGGTGGTGGAAATGATGAAGTTCTTAGTAGTTATGACGGAGGAAACGATGCTCGTGGTGGAGAATATGATGTTGTGGTTGGTGGTGGAGGGAGTGTTGCTCGTGGTGGGGCTGATGAAGAAAATCGATGTTGGTGGTGGTGGTAGTGCTGGAGGTGGTGGTGCTGATGATGGAGAAGACGGATGGTGGTGATAAGGAAAACGATGCTGGTAGTGTTGGTGCAACAATGCGCCACACAATTACAACACTAAACGTACCCAAAGCAAAGCGTCGTCACCCCTACACAATTCTGCCTCCCACGACCTTCTTTGATCCCGATAAACGTGACTCCAACTCGCACCCATAACCTTTCATGATCAACCCACCCTCACTCGACTAAACCACCAGCTGTAATATTTAACTCTTACCACAAACCCGTGACATGCACTCCCCACACCACAAAAATCACCACACAGGCCATAAAAGAAAACCACACGTCCTCACAATACGTACCAGCACCAGCTTTTGGACAAGAAACAAGAATCTCTTAATATCCTATACAAATGATTCATCCGCTCCACCCTAAACTACGCCTCACCCTCCCGGTCATCCACCCTGTCGAAAATAAAACACATATCTGCAGACCAGACAAGACACAGCACTCGGAACAATCACCGGCTGCATAGCAACCACAAACACTCACCAACAGTAAAATGCAACATAACTACTTCCAATACAATCTCCTCCATATGCTCACTCGGTACCCAGCCCACTGCAACAGCGATAGACCCCTCCCAACAACAACTTCTCAACCAACCCCCACCCCCGCCCCATGTAAAACTGAAAAGCTAAACCCTTGCCTCACGTTTCAGTAACCTATACTTACGCGCTGCTCCTTTCTACCAAACATTCATAACAGACAAAACAAATTTGCACACCGCAGTGACCCGACGAGCACTAAAATAACTGCCCTTCCGACCCAGTCTTAAAGGTCCCTAAACCTGACACACGCCCAACTGAACGCTTCCAGGGTATGTATGAGCCACACTTTCTCGTCTGCATGTTGGACACCACCCATCTCTCCAGCGTTACGAACACTCATTCAACGCACCGTAAGACCCCTCTAAACGGAAGGTGCAACTTCCATGCTGACCCGTTCAGTGGACGTTCTCTCTCTCTCTCTCTCTCTCTCTCTCTCTCTATATATATATATATATATATATATATATATATATATATATATATATATATATATATATATATTATCCCTGGGGATAGGGGAGAAAGAATACTTCCCATGTATTCCCTGCGTGTCGTAAAAGGCGACTAAAAGGGAAGGGAGCGGGGGGCTGGAAATCCTCCCCTCTCATTTTTGATTTTCCAAAGGAAGGAACAGAGATGGGGCCAAGTGGGGATTTCCCTCAAAGGCTCAGTCCTCTGTTCCTAAAGCTACCTCGCTACCGCGGGAAATGGCGAATAGTATGAAAAAAAAAAAAAAAAAAAAAATATATATATATATATATATATATATATATATATTTCTTTTTCTTTTTCTTTCATACTATTCGCCATTTCCCGCATTAGCGAGGTAGCGTTAAGAACAGAGGACTGGGCCTTAGAGGGAATATCCTCACTGGCCCCCTTCTCTGTTCCTTCTTTTGGAAAATTAAAAAAAAAAACGAGAGGGGAGGATTTCCAGCCACCCGCTCCCTCCCCTTTTAGTCGCCTTCTACGACACGCAGGGAATACGTGGGAAGTATTCTTTCTCCCCTATCCCCAGGGATAATATATATATATATATATATATATATATATATATATATATATATATATATATATATATATATATATATATATATATACATAAATAAGATGGATAGGCAGATAGATGCAGAGATAGATACAGAATGGGTTGGTGTCGTGTACAGGTTTGACTCCGGGGGTTCTGTCGCCTAGTAAGACCCTAAGGCAAAGGTTAGGTTAGGTTAGGTTAGATTTGGTTGTGCGTGTGTGTGTGTGTGTGTGTGTGTGTGTGTGTGTGTGTGTGTGTGTGTGTGTGTGTGTGTTGAGTGAAGAAACGTTTACACAAGTGTTGCTCCTATGTATGTATGTATGCACACACACACACACACACCACACACACACACACACACACACAACAGCCTAGGCCAGGTACCCTTTCATCGACCAGCCCTGAGGGAAGGATGAACTCATGGGGTGGGTGTAGGATGACTGCCACCTCAGTAAGATTCGAACCTCTCCGACGCCGACCCCTGGCTGGCGCGTGCTGACTCACGGTCAGTGCGTGCATCCATTTGCATTTTTCATAACCTGTTACCGTCTCTCTCCTCCGTCATGATAAACTGATCTCAGAACTCAGCCGGGGCGACCGCATCGCAGTTATCAACCTTGCTGACGAACTCACAACTTCGATGCTTCTAAGGCAATCTCGAGTCTTCCTGACGAACTCACGACTTCGATGCTTCTAAGGTAATCTCAAGTATTGCAGACGAACTCACCACTTCGATGATTCTAAGATACTCTACAATCCCTCAATTGCCTCATCATGTCTGCAAGGGAGACTCTTCTCTAGCCAAACGTTCGAGTAACGGATGTGGCAACCGGATCTACCAGACCTTTAAGATTCCCGGTGGAGAATTCTTTTCTTCTTTAATTCCTCTCCTTTTCCGGGCCCGTAAAGTTCGCTCACTTTTTCTTCTGCCGCAACCATGACAAGAAAGCCTAATCTGAATGGAAAGAAACCAGTTCTTGCGACATATACCAAAGTATGTATCATTCGGTAACCTCACCGGAGACTATGCAATGATTTCCCGTTACAAAATAGACACCTGTTTTTTGACTGGGGGTCATAGGTATTCTCTTGCAGGTCGATGTGTCGGAGGGATCGGTGGGTGGGTGAGAAGGAGCCTTCTACTTTGTAACTTGCTTATACAGATTGAAGCTCTCAACTACTATTATCGTCTTTTAGAGGATGATTTTTTCATAGACCACTATGTTTTCTGTTATCTGTTCTTCCTATGTACTGTCCTCCAGCGGATAACCTCGTCATAGACCATCAGGTCTTCTAGTATCTGTCCTTCCCATGGACTGTCCTCCAGCAGATAACCTCGTCATAGACCATTAGGTCTTGTGTTACCTGTCCTTCGTATGTACTGTCCTCCAGCAGATAACCTCGCCATAGGCCAATAGGTCTTCTGTTGTGTGTCCTTCCCATTTACTGTCCCCCAGCAGATATCCTCGTCATAGACCATCAGGTCTTCTAGTATCTGTCCTTCCCATGTACTGTCCTGCAGCAGATAACCTCGTCATAGACCATTAAGTTTTCCGTTATCTGTCCTTCCCATGTACTGTCCTCCAGCAGATAACCTCGTCATAGACCATCAGGTCTTCTTGTGTTACCTATCCCATGTACTGTCCTCCAGCAGATGACCTCTTTAAAGACCACCAGGTCATCTACTCTCTGTCCATCCCATGTCTCCCAGACTCATACTGGGCATCACAACAAGAGAAGGTACAGCAGCTCACAGCTCCCGGTGCGACAGTGGGAGTGTCTGGCTCCGTCAGCCGCCACACCTGTTAACATCCTCAACTTGGTAAACTCAAAGAGAAATCTCTCTAGTGACGGGTCATCCGACCCACCTGGATGACTTCGTGGTCGCCACTAGCCTCAGGCCGTTATCACTTCAGGCTTTCTAATCCAGGCCAGACCGGTATACACAACAGCATCGTGAGGTTCACGTCTTGTTTGCAGGAGAGTAAACACATACTATATCATAAGTAACAGGCCCTGGAGCCAATAATGAGTTCCTCTGGACCTCTGTGGCTTGTAAAAGCTACTGTTGAGCTTTTTCTGAGGCTGGCAGGGGTCACCGATGAGCGTGTTGTTGCTCGCAGAGGCTAGCATGGCTCTAGTTACTTGAGGGAGTGATTGCTGAACTTCTTCTTCCTTCCTTGCAGAAGCTATTATTGATCTTGTGACTTGAAGAAGCCGTTGTTGAGGTTCTCATGGCTTGCAGAAGCTCCCGCTGAGCTTCTCGCTGCTTGGAACGAACACTGAGCTTCTTGTTGCTTGCATAAACAACTTTCTTGTGGGCTGGACAATGTATTGCTGGGCTTCCTATGGCCTTGTAGAAGCTGATGGTGAGCCTGTTGTTCCTTGTAGATGCGGTTATCAATATTCTTGTGGCTTGCAGATGGTATTAGTGACCTTGTAGCTTGCAGAAGCTATTACTGACGTTCTTGTTGCTTGAAGAAATTACTGGTGACCTTTTTGTATTTGGAGAAGCTATTATTGACCATCTTGTGGCTAGAACCTATTATTGACCATCTTGTGGCTAGAACCTATTATTGACCATCTTGTGGCTAGGAAAAGCTATTATTGACCGTTTTGTGGCTAGGAGAAGCTATTATAGACCGTCTTGTAGCTAGAAGCTATCATTGACTGTCTTGTGGCTAGGAGAAGCTATTATTGACCGTTTGTGGTTAGGAGAAGCTATTATTGACCGTTTGTGGCTAGGAGAAGCTATTACTGACCGTCTTGTGATTAGACGCTATTACTGACCGTCTTGTGATTAGAAGCTATTATTGACCGTCTTATGCCTTGTGGAAATTATCATTGACCTTCCTGTCTCTGGTATAGGCTACTACTGACTTTGCGGCTTGCACAAAACTACTATCGAGCTTCCTATGAGCTATTATTGACCTTAGTGCGACACAGAGGTTATAATTGAGCCTTTCTTTTGTGGCTTACAGAGAAGCTACGCGCTTGCCCAGCCTCTTTAGCAAAATCTCGTCGTAAGTAAGTTGCTCTCTCTCTCTCTCTCTCTCTCTCTCTCTCTCTCTCTCTCTCTCTCTCTCTCTCTCTCTCTTATCACATCCTCCACCGTACATTCACCACCCACTCCACTCCCCTCTCCCGCTATCACACACACACACACACACACACACACACACACACACACACACACACTTTACCTGCCACTATGGCTGCAAATGATATCAAAATGCACGGGGGTTAAAGTCCACAATTTGTCGTCCATACATAGCTTGTGTGTTTCACTGTCTCCCATCACTGTGTCGGCCCCATTGTCTGAGGGTCGTGGACGACCTTGGAGCTGTGTACAGCAGCACTGGTGTGGCTGTCTGCTGTGCAGGACCAACTGGGGAAAATATTAGATAAAAAAAGAGATTTCTAGGCAGCATTTGATCGTGTGTGTGTGTGTGTGTGTGTGTGTGTGTGTGTGTGTGTGTGTGTGTGTGCGCTTGCGCCTGCGCGCGCTAGCTTCCTTCAACGATATGATTCCTAATCAACCCAAAATTCTCTCTCACTATAAATGAATCAAAAAATAAAAACTTCCCATTATAACGTAACCATTCAATTCTTTTACATCCACCCAACTTCCTCTCAATCGCTTCGACACATTGTTAAATAAAAAAAAAATCAAATATTCATTACGAAAATCAGACTTGCCTCCGGGCGGGCATGTTTAAAAATTACAGCACTGGTCTAAGTCCTGTTGAGTCATTTAATGTGCGAAATACCACGACCTGTGAAAGTCGATAATTTTCGTTGCTAATAACTGCATACAACGAACACGGCTGACCCAAGTGGACTGAGTGTGGCAAAAGCTTCAGGCAATGCATATCTATCTACCCGTCTGTCTGTCTATCTATCTATCTGTCTATCTATCTATCTACCTATCTATCCTATCTATCTAATCTATCTATCTAAGTATCTATCTATCCTATTTTTCTATCTGTCTACCTATCTATCTATATCTATATCTATCTTCATTTCAATCTATGTTCCTTAGGGCATTACGTATTTGCAGTCCAGAGTATACTGATGATGAGTTTGAGAAGATATATTCTATTGGATCTAAGTTAAAGTACCCTAGATCTTTCATTGATGAATCCCTCAAGTTAGCAAAGAAATCATTTTATAGAGTTGAGCCTAAACCTCCCATTGACACAAAGAATCCTTTAGTTCTCCCTTTTAATGATAATTTTACTTTACTTCCCATGCTGCTTAAATCCTTTAATGTAAATGTTGCCTTTAGCAACAATAATACTATATAGAATATATTAATCAGGAATTCACCAGAAAATTCTCCTGGGTGCATCTATAAAGTGCTATGTAGAAAATGTGATAAGTTTTATGTTGGGCAGACTGGTAAGGATCTTTCTGTAAAG
>NC_092273.1:13725924-13728424 GCF_036320965.1 Panulirus ornatus
TCTTCGCTGGGGTCACTGATCATCACTATTACTTCTTTTTATTCCATTACCCCACAGGATGTCACGTACTTAATGCGGAAATCGCTATGAACAAGTTTTTAGGGATTTCCCGATTAAAAAGATCTTTCAACTTTCTTTTTTGTTTTTCTAAGTTTTCTATTTCACTTGGTTGAATATTATCTAACATTACAATTAGCTTTCATCACTGGGCTTCTGTCAATTTCATTTCCTCTAACTGAAGGTTTTGACAGTATGAGTTCGTTTTTTTTTTTTTTTTTTTTGAGATTTTTACAACGTATCTTAAATTGACCAATTACTATACAGACGAATGGCTGAGTTATAGGCGCAAACCTTTGGAGGGTATACCTGATAAGCTGTATGGCAGTGTGGTGATTTGGAGGAGAGTGGCTCTGGAAGTGGTAGAGGATATGTGGACCAAGTATTTGCTCTGAAGAATATGTGAGAGAAACAGAGAAACAGGGTTTGTATGTGGCATTCATCGATCTGGAGAAAACGTGGAAGGTTTATACGAGTGTATGGTGTGGGATGAAAGCTGACAGAAGCGGCAAGGAGCTGCTATCAAGAGAGAAAATTCGTGTGTGCGAGTAGGAAGAGAGGAAGGTGAGTGCTCTACGTGAAGGCGGGTCCGCGACAAGGGTGTGTGATGTCACCATAGCTGTTTAATATGTTTACAGTTAGGATGATGAATGGTGTAAATACAAGAGTTTTGGAGAAGGGGGGGGGGGGTCTGCTGACTGTTGAGAAGGGCCTAAGAAGTGAGTCAGCTGTTGTTTGCTGATGACACAGCTCTGGTGGCAGACCCGAATGAAAAACTGCAGAAGCTGGTGTACTGAGTCTGAGGGAGTGCATGGAAGGAGAAGGCTGAGAGTTAATATGAACAACATAGAGAAACCAACTGGTTTGAGTGTGAGTTTTGAATGAAGAAGGAGGAGGAAATGGAGTGTTTCAGACACCTGAGAGTAAAGAGAGCAGCGGCTGGAATCATGGGAGCTAAACTCAGCCTTAGGGTGGGTGAGAGGGAGGGTGGGGTTATGAGCCTGGGTACATTGAAGACTGTGTGGACTGAGAAGATGTTGTGAGGGCAAATAAGGGTATGCCTGACGGATCACTAGTCCCGATGGTGTTGTACGGATGCGAGGTGTGGGAACTAGATAAAAAGATTGGAAGAGAAGTGGATGGGGAAATGTGTTGGATATGAAATGTTTAAGGACAATATACGGTTGTGAGGAGGGTTGATCGAGTAAAAAGTGATAAGCAAGAGAGAGGAGTGGTAGTGAGAAGCGTATGGTTGAGAGAGAATTGAAGAAGGTCTGCTGAAAGGTTGAGGTATGATTGGAAGGGACGTGCGAGGACAGGCTAGCTGAGGGAGAATACTTGCTAGAAGTGAAGGTGACAAACAGAAGGGAGAGACTGATCTGGAGGATGGAAGGATGGAGTGAAAGAAGCTTTGAGTGATCGAAGCCTGAACATACAGAAGGGTGTAAGCCGTGCACAGGAGAGAGAGAGAGAGAGAGAGAGAGAGAGAGAGAGAGAGAGAGAGAGAGAGAGAGAGAGAGAGAGAGAGAGAGAGAGAGAATTGGAAGGATATGGCTATGCAGGGGGCAACGTGATGTTATTGAGCTAAACCAGAGTACATGAAACTACAGAAAGATCTGTATGCCTTGGTTGTGAACAGAGGGCTCAGGTGAAGGTGCATTATTACACTACAGACAGAGAATGGATTGTGACCAGTATATGACCGTTCTTCGTCTGCTGCTGGCGCTACTTCGCTACGCGGGAAACGGCGACCGAGTATGTAAAGAGCAAGCCAAATACAAACACAGTGAGTGTAGCCAGACTGGTGTTGTGTAGCAGTTCACCAACACAACAAAGTGTACAGGGAGTGATCGGACACACGTCTCGGCCCAAAATTTACAGCCGAGAAGGTTCGCCAGCAGAGCTGAGATTAACATCGAGGAAGCGACACGTTTTTCCTGTTAAGTTATCTCTGTGTTTATGGGGTGGGACTGGGTCGGGTGGATACCGCTCGCCGGGTGACCAGAGAAAATGAAGCAGGCAAGCAGAGGCAGACGAGCAGGGAAATCTCGTTGAGCAGGATCACCTCCCCCACTATAGTCATATAATTCTCTCGTCCCTTCCCCCATCATTATCTCCTAATCATTCATCGACCACTCAATTTCATGACATATATTCATCGTTTCTACTCGATGTATATATATATATTCTTTACACTTCACGCCACCTAGTAAATATGAAAAGGGATCTTAACATATATACTTTACACTTCACGTCACATAGTTAGTATGAAAAGGGGTCTTACGTGTAGTCTTAAGATCTCTCTGTTTTAGTAATGTTACGTCGGGTGTCGTGGGTGGAGAGAGAGAGAGAGAGAGAGAGAGAGAGAGAGAGAGAGAGAGAGAGAGAGAGAGAGAGAGAGAGAGAGAGAGAGAGGAAACAAGCTCTGCACGTCAGGAAGCAG
>NC_092273.1:13730924-13750924 GCF_036320965.1 Panulirus ornatus
AACATAAACTGGAATGATGATAATTCAACTCTGTCATGTTGAGGTGAGTAATACGCATGCTCATACATCCATTATTACTCAGCTCAACATGACGGAGTTGAATTATCATCATTCCAGACCATGTTCCTTAGGTAGGCATTACATACATACACTCCAGAGTTTGTTGATGATGAGTTTGAGAAGATATATTCTATTGGGTCCAAGTTAAAGTATCCTTGATCTTTCATTGATGAATCTTTTTAGTTGGCAAAGAAATCATTTTATATAGTTAAACCCAAACCTTCTTTCGACACCAAAAACCTTTTAGTAATGATTTTACATTACATCACATCTTGCTAAAATCCTTTAATGTAAATGTTGCTTTCGGTAACAACAATGCCATAAAAATATCTTAATCAGGAACTCACCAGAAAGTTATGCAGGCTGTGTTTATAGAGTACTTACCATGTAAATATTGTGACATGTTTCATATTGGGCAGACTAGTATGGATCATTCTGTTAAACTTGAGCAACATAAATATAGAATAAGAACAAGACGAGAATCAAATGCCTTGTTTGATCAAGTTAGAAATTATGATCATTGTACTGACTGGAGTAATGCCATCTCAGTTATCAAATTTAACTCCTGTACCACGAGAAATATAATTGAATCTTCTACTACTAAATACACAAAAAAAATGTAACATCGGTATTAGTGAAGGACTATACAAATTGGATAGCTTTATTGTTTGCAAAATTTGTAAACAGTTCCCTTTCTTGTCCACATAATAAATTTCACGACACGCAATTTGCTAGACTTGAACGCACCCGACCTCCATTCGGGTAGTGATTATTTGCCAAATGTCGTCCTAGCTACGCCTTTTCCTTATATATCAACTGATATATTTCTTTCTTCTATCTTACCTGATAATGTGATCATTACACGAAAGTGCACTTGGGAACTTATCGTGTTTCATCTCCCCATGGATATATATATATATATATATATATATATATATATATATATATATATATATATATATATATATATATATTTCATTCATTTACTTATCATAGTTGCTGTTTCCCGCGTTAGCGAGTTAGCGCAAGGAAATAGACGAAAGAATGGCCCAACCCACCCACAGACACATGTAAATACATAAACGCCCACACACGCACATATACATACCTATACATTTCAACGTATTGATACGTATACATACACAGACATATATATCTATACACATGCACATATCCATACTTGCTGCCTTCATCCATCCCTGTCTCCCCCCCCCCTCCCCCGCACCGCGCGAGGTAGCACTAGGAAAAGACAACAAAAGCCACATTCGTTCACACTCAGGTAAAGCCACAACGCGCGCGCGCGCGCGCGTGTGTGTGTGTGTGTGTGTGTGTGTGTGTGTATGCGTGCGTGCGTTCGTTCGTTTATTATTATTATTATTATTATTATTATTATTATTATTATTATTATTATCATTATTATTATTATTATTATTATTATTATTATTATTATTATTATATTTATCATTATCATCATTATTATTATTATTATTATCATTATTATTATTATTATTATTATTATTATTATTATTACTGTTGTTGTTATTATCATTATTATTAATATTATTATTATCATTATACAAAACAGAATCCCATCAATAGGGCTCTTGCAGCTTCAGGGCAGCACTCCGTACAGGAGCAGGGAAATGATGAACACTTCCTTGGAGCAAGAAGGTTCTCACGACTAGACTTGCACGCCTTTTCCCGTCCATTGACGGTGATTTAACCTGACTGAAGGTGACGCTCTCACTCGCCGTGTACCCACGTGGGGCCCGAACATACACACACACACACACACACACACACACACACACTTACTGTAGCCCCTGCATTGAGCCAGATACCACAGAGGGAACACGAAGTTTGCGAGAGAGAGAAAGTTTGATTCCCAGCCTCGATGCTTCAAAGATGGTATGAGAAAGTTGGGTAAAAATGACCACATGTGAAAATTCCTCCGCCCGCGCGTACATCTGCCTTTCCATACTTCACAGAATTCTGTACGTTCCAATCCAGCTACTGTATCGTCCTCTACATTAATCAATAATGCATCTATCACATACACACACACACACAGACGCGCACGTGGTATTAGTGGTTAGCGTTACTGACCACGCATCAGCACGGGCCAGCCCGAAGTAGGACCCCGCGTGGGTTCGAATCCTGAGTATGGTAGTTGGCCTACAGCCGGGCAATGTGTTCATTCTCCCCATGGGGCTGGTCGATGAATATGTGCGTGAAATACGTATGAATGTAGATATGGTACAAACGTATAAGGTTAAGGGACGGGGCAACACGAGTGTAAAATTCTTTATTCCCGTAACAGATAAAGAAGAACCACACACACACACACACACACACACACACACACACACACACACACACACACACACACATACAGGGAAATTGAAAATATTACAGATGTATCGTAAAGTTAAACCTTTTCTCTGATCACGTAAAGGCTTGCATTACACTACTGAGAGCAACAAAAAAGCTCGCATCAATCTCATGTTCAAAATTCGCATCTGTCCAATATCTATCTATTCATCTATCTATCTATCTTTCTATCAATCTTTCTATCTATCTATCTATCTATCTATCTATCTATCTATATATATATATATATATATATATATATATATATATATATATATATATATATATATATATATATATATATATATTCAGTTTCTTGAAGTTAATAATTTGATAAAAATATAAAGTTGCCGCACTTGTTGGTGAACACCACATTGTATAAGAGACACATGATGTAATCATGTCCGAGCCTCAAAGCGCCATAAGGCAAATAAACTGTATAACCCGTTCTAATATCGCGTCATGTTCTTGTATACACCTGAGACGTTGCATAATTGGTTCTTCCATAATATCGTGTTCTTGCAATGGCGTCTTATATAACTGTTTCTTCGTGGTTCATTGTTCTGTTACGTCCTGCCAGCTTAAAATAGTTTCCAATCATTTATCTGATTTGATCTCTATGATTCAATCCTCCAATTTGCTCGTGATTCTACGTTTTTATATTATAATTATTATTTTCGTTCGTTTCACTCGTAACTCCGTCTTTAATCAATTACTAGCATTACTATTATTATTATCATTATTATTATTGTTATTATCATTATTATTATTATTATTATTATTATTATTATTATTATTATTATTATTATTGTTATTATCATTATCATTTTGTTTCACTTGTAAACCGTCGTAAAATTTCAATTTTCAAGTTCCCCTTTAATTTCGCTGGCTATGCTGGAGAAATTAGGATTCAATGTCTTACAATACGATATATAAAATAATGCAAACTAAGCCGACTAATGAGTTCCTTCCAAGGGTGTCTGAGACTAAAGAAGGGATCTGAACCGAAGAGTTCAGTATGGTGAGAGTAGAAAGGCTTATGTATTACAAGGAAGATATAATATCGTTAACGATCTTTATTTTCATAACAAAAGGAGATGCAAAACGTCAGTCTGTGATATTTAACTAGTAATTATTCGTCTGATCTGATAACGAGTTTTTGTGACGTTGCTTTCAAATGCTCTTATTGGAGAGTCATTCCATATGTTAATAGTCTCATTGAGTGGGAAACTGTACTTTTACCTCACTGCAAAAATAAGGCACACTTACATAATTGTTTGTATCCACTACCACGAAGGAGATCAGGGGACTGACCTAGTCTTAAATTGCTGTTTGAATTGACATTTCTAAATTCTTCGGTAAAATTTTCAATACCTGTATCATCAGATCATCTCATAAACCTTTATCTTATTATAGGTTTTGTCTTGGTAGCTTGCCGAAATATGTGCCTTCTAGATCTGCATAATTTTAGAGGAAGGCGACCCAATGCTGAAAGTAATATTCAAAACAGGTAAGCATCGGTGATCTGTGACATGTGAGGATTAGTTTTTCTAGAGACTCCATGTAAATGCCTTCCTTATGAAACCTAATGCTTTGTTACTTTCTTGGCTTTCAGCCATCGGAGATGATTGCACTTAAGTCTTCCTCATATAAGTTATGTCACCAGTATTCAATATACATTCCAATTCTTTCCGTTTTTATCGACCTTGTGTAAAGCGTCGGACATTCACTTGTCACTTGTGAACGCAATCTATTATCTTATCTGTGTCGTCCTGCGCTTGCGATTATTGATACCATAACATAATCCATAATATATATATATATATATATATATATATATATATATATATATATATATATATATATATATATATATATTCAATATACTTAATCGTCGTCTCCCGCGTTAGCGAGGTAGCGCAAGGAAACAGAGGAAAGAATGGCCCAACCCACCCACATACACATTATATACTTAAACGCCCACACACGTACATATACATACATATACATTTCAACGTATATATACATATACATATATACACATGCACATATTCATACTTGCTGCCTTCATATATATCAGAAAATAAAATTGGTCCCAAGGTCCCTAAATTGATCCCCGCGGCACTCCATTTGTTACGTCTTACCGTTCTGAGGTTTTGAGCGTCAATCACCATACTTTGTTTACAGCCAGTCAACACATCATTATTTTCTTTTTAACCACGAAGTACAACTCCATTTATGCCACAAGACTTAACTACAGCTAGTAATTCTGGATGAGTCTCTTTATCATAAACATTCTTTAAAGGCTTTAACCATTTTCGAAAACACATACGTCATGAATGAAATCAAGCATTCATTTTCCTGCTAAGCTGCAATTTGTTAATCAAATCTTAATCCCCAAAACAATTTACAAAAAAAGAATGTTGTTTCCGTTGATGACATCCGATAGTATGCCACTTACAGACGTCAAGCTGATGGCATAATGACTGCCGGACAGAGGCTTTTTGTATGTACATAAGTATCGAAGTTACGCGAGCACAACTTCCAGTCCTGGGGTGACATTCTCCAGACCAACTGTCATGTTGAGAAGGTTCAGTCATGGGTTTAACTATCTCATGATGTTCTTGTTACCATGCGTGTTTGAATTAAGCGCATTAAGGCCATTTTGTATCGTGGGAGCAAAGTTGTCCTGCACGTAAACCATCTCACAAGACAATCACATTTAGTGTCGTAAACCACGTAAACTCGTGAACCTCGATCGTGAGGGAGAAGCCAGGTCTACTCCATGTACTCGAAGCGACGAGAAGATACGAGGGATCTGAGGAAACCCGTGATTGCCCAGAGCCCTTGGCAGTATGTCTGCCAAAGGTACTCCTACACTGGCAATGGGACTGGGGCTGGAGGACGAATTGTGTCTCCAGTGGAAGTCACGGTTGAGAATGAGTAATCTGAGACCAGTGCTTTTACCTTCATCGTCATGACTGACTTGGATTAAACCAAAGCTTGACTCTCTCTCTCTCTCTCTCTCTCTCTCTCTCTCTCTCTCTCTCTCTCTCTCTCTCTCTCTCTCTCTCTCTCGACCCCAACCCAGCAAAAGCACTACAGTCACCTAACTTCGTCAACACCAGCTTGTACAGTATACACACACACACACACACACACACACACACACACACACACACACACACACATATATATATATATATATGTGCCTCTTGCACAAGGGGTCCCAGGTTCGATCCTGGCTGTTGGAGCTTAGTATGTTCTATGAAGGTGCGCGTTCATATACACTTTATTCGTATATATATATATATATATATATATATATATATATATATATATATATATATATATATATATATATATATATATACATATAACCCCGATCCCCAAGTCACTGCGGGTAGTACGACCAGACTCTGAACTTGTACGACGAGAGGCATACATGTCCTCACGTTGTCAGGGCAACTTGACATGCCAGAGATTCACAGTCCCGTGTGTGGGGTCGTCATGAGCTGAGTCTTCACTTCTGGTACGGATGAAGAAACATAATCTTGCTTCAGAATCTGTCGTAATTTAGTTTACAGGCCCGGGTGTGGAATGTAATGTAATGCGACAGATTTCTCACGTGTATGTGTGTAAACACACACACACACACACACATACACACACACACATACAATATATATATATATATATATATATATATATATATATATATATATATATATATATATATATATATATATTATTTTTTTATTATACTTAGCCGCTGTCTCCCTCGTTAGCAAGGTAGCGCAAGGAAACAAACGAAAGAAATGCCCAACCCACCCACATACACATGTATATACATAAACGCCCCCACACACGCACATATACATACCTGTACACTTCAACGTATACATACATATACATACACAGATATATACACACATACACATGTACATATTCATACTTGCTACCTTCATCCATTCTCGTCGCCACCCCGCCGCCACGCATGAAATGGCTCAATTCGCTTCCTGTCTCGAAACCCCATTTTGAAATCATATATGCAGCTCTCAGGTGGCAGGGTATGTCCACCTGGCGGGACCACAGTTCAAGTAGTGGGGTAACGTTATCTGTCTCTTTGTTGGGTGAGCGCAGGACGAGTTGAGGAGTAAAAGCGTACGGTGTTGTGCGCATGGGAGCTGCATCACACCGTCTCCACACGAGACACGATCGCTGAATCTCCAAGGAAGAAGACACAAGAGGCCAACACATCGCCGAAGCTCTAGAATTATCAAGCAACATCATCCAAAACTCAACAACCAGAACACGGACCAAGATGGACGACTACCACCACCACCACCATTACAACAACTACTACTACTACAAGCTCCAGCATCGCGTGACAACCAATGAGCGCGCAGCGCTACATGTACGTCCGGCTACTGGTATTACCCAGCCTCGTCCAGCTGCCCGTAGCCATTTCCAGCTGTTCCACTGACCTCGCCACACGCTCCTGAAGTTAACGTGATGGCCTGAAACCGAAACGTTGAGACAACATTATCCCACCTCCCAACCCATATAAAAAGAGATGTTAGACAACTTGGAAAATTGAGGAAGAATCTGATAAAAAAAAAAAAAAAGTGATCTGGTCATTTCCCGCATCAGCAAGGCAGCGTCAAGAACAAATCACAAAGCCTTACAGGGAAAAATTCCTCAATTGGCTCCTTGCTCTGTTCCTTCTTTTGGAAAGCGATACAGGAATGAAGGATTTCCAGCCACCCGCTCCCACCCCTTTTAGTCGCCTTCTACGACACTCGCAAGGTATACATGGGCAGCGTGTGTGTGTGTGTGTGTGTGTGTGTGTGTGTGTGTGTGTGTGTGTGTGTGTGTGTGTGTGTGTGTGTGTGTGTGTGTGTGTGTGTCTGTCTGTCTGTCTGTCTGTCATTTCCTACATCATTAACTAATACTATCCACATTTCTGAGCGTCACCGTCCTTTTATTTCTAATTTGTCTCATTTTCCATCTTTCCAAATCCACCTACGCTTCCCGTTTTCTAATTCCTCCACGAACCCACCCACCAGACTTTACAATCCTGCATGGTTCTCCCTGCACTGTGACTCTTCCCTTATTTAGATATATTTCCTGGTCTTTCTCATCCTAACTCAATGAGTCTTTTTTTATGAGATCTATTGTTCATATTGCGTATTCTTCAAGTGTTTATATCTCTTCTTAGACACTCTGTCTGTCTGTCTCTCTCTCTCTCTCTCTCTCTCTCTCTCTCTCTCTCTCTCTCTCTCTCTCTCTCTCTCTCTCTCTCTCTCACCTCCAATCGTCTTCGCTACCCACGCGTCTCGTTATCTTAAACATACCACATACCAAACGGATATCATCTTGACTCATTCTCCCCCACACCACCCCACCCCCTCCCTCCCCTCTACCCCACCACACCATCATACATCTTCTTCACTTTCATCACATTCCTTTCCTTCGTTGTACGCGTCACTTTTACATTTCGTTATCCGGATTAATCTTTTTTTTTCTTATCTTTTTTACCGTAACTGCCACATGGCGTGATGTGCAGCGTGTTGTGTGGTGTGTCTGAGGCCTCGTGCACGCACGTCCTCCCCTTCGTGCACCTGACGCGCCCCGTGCACCATGCCTCACACACACACACACACACACAACACACACACACACACACACACAGATACACTCACAAACTCAATTCTTTCACACAGTGCCACGTACTAATAATTTGAGCCACCGCGGTGCAGTGGTTCGCCTTGCGACCCACTAACCTAACAGGCCTGGGTTCGAGTTATGGCCAGGGCTCAAGCTGTCCTCATCCAACACAGCTGTTTCATCTTCCCCTTTGGGGCTTCTTGATGAATGGGTATATGACGTAAACTTGCATATATATATATATATATATATATATATATATATATATATATATATATATATATATATATATATATATATATATATGAGACCTTATAAACACCTGTACAGATATGAGACATCATAAACATCTGCAAAGAATTGAGACTTTATAAACACCTGCATAGATCTAAGAGAGAGAGAGAGAGAGAGAGAGAGAGAGAGAGAGAGAGAGAGAGAGAGAGAGAGAGAGAGAGTATAAAGACCTGACAAAATTCGAATGCAACAAAGTCTCTCTTAATCTCCCACCTGCGTTCCCTTGACCGGCGAGACAAAAGACGAAATCGCAGTCGCTTGAATTCCTTGTCGTTGACACATTAATCATGGATTACCGGTCGTTGACTCATTAATCATGGGTAACCTCTCGTTGATCCACTGAAATGATGACGATGCTTGTCGCTCGTTCATTAATCATACGTTAATCGTTGGCTCATTAACTATGAGGTAACTAACGATGACTCATTAATCATGATCTTTGACGGTCTCACGAGAGTATGAGGTAACCGTCAGCGACTCATTAATCATGAGGTAAAATGGTGTTGCTTAATCATGGGGACGCTTCTCGTTTGACTCGCTTATCTATGAAACACTTGTTCACTCGCTTATTATGAGGCAATACTCGTTCGCTGGTCACTTTCTAGATGCTCTACTTCGAAACCGGTTCACGAACTTTCCCTGTCCTCCTAAAGCAGACTTCAAGCAAACACTTCAAGCCGCAAAAAAAAAAGAAAAAAAGATTTCCCACAATTTTTTAAGACGGTGCGAAAAAGTAAAATGCTATAAGAAAAAACATATACATATCTTGAGGTTTCGATAAAATAGGAAAGTGTTATGAATTATCCTAACATAGAATTATCTGCTTTGAACTCTGACATTTGGGTGAGATTTCAAATTAAATTTGAATTCAACCACCGTTTAGAAAACGGGCATCATCGCCTCGCTGGGGGGACTAAACCTTCAGCGCTGCCGGGGTAGACTTAAACAAAGCACGGAACGTTGGTACAACGTGATCTACGACTGTGACCGGCAGACCCAAAATGCTCCAACTTCCCAAAAGTGTAGTTGACAGTTATTCATCACCATTAAACTTCGATAGATGAAGCCAGAGGACACAGAGAGAGTCTCCACACACACACACACACACACACACACACACACACACACACACACAAACACACAGTTGCTACCCTCCCTGCCAGAGTCTCGTCTTCAGGCTCCCCCTCATACGATTAGCCGCCATGAGAGAGAATGCCACAGAACGGAGGAGCTACCCATATGGCGTCACACCAGGGGGCAACGACGTGGGTGTCTTAAAGACCTCTAAAAGGAGAGGAGATGATTGGAGCTTCATTAGACAAGAGAGACGCGTCAGGCGCAGACCCAGCAAATCTAAAATAGGAACTACAACTGAGTGGTGCTGGCCAACAGCATTCCAGACCTGCCCACCTCGGACAGTCGCCCTGACCTGGTAATCTGGTCTCCTCACTTGAGGTGCCACACAGAGCTGCTGGAAAGGGTGCGGAGAAATGCAACAACGATGGTACCAGATCCGTGTGGCATGAGAGCTTAATCTGTCCAAACTGGAACTTAAGAAGAAGAGGCGACGTGTTCACCACAATGGAAGTTCCTTAGAAGCCATGGACAGCAAGAGATCCTCTCACAGTCTCCATCCTCATCCTGTCGTATTTCCAGTCGTTTGTCATCACTCGGTCGTGACTGTCTGTTGTGACTGTCGAAGTGGGTTGAGCTGATGGAGGCATGATTAACCACTGATCATCCACCTCAGCGCAGCGTCAGCCCAAGAACGATGAAGAACAGGAAATCTAAAATCCAATGAAAAAAAAAAAAAAGAGTCTAGTATTGAGAAAGTTTTGAGTTAAGGTCGTATTTCTCATACGTGACCTCCCGCTCATGATCGGGCGCCCGTAACTGCCAATTCCCTCTTGTGAATCATCCGTCCTCAGGCGCTCGTGTGCGGAAAGTTCAGCATGGCAGCGGGAAATCATAGTAATGATTTCCCGACGACTTCGAAGGGGCACGTTGAGCATGGTGAAGACGTGGCAGTCATGCGGGAGGGCAAGGTCTCTCCTGCTGGGGATCAGGCTGCTGCAGGTGGTTGGTTCACCTCGCCACACACACACACACACACACACACACTCACACACACACACTCACACGCATACACACACACACACTCACACTCACACACACACACACACACACACACACACACACAGACTGGTCGAGGAGGAAGCGACTCCTGAAGTGTAACGACAGTTTTTTGTTTTTCTTTTAAAGAGGTTGTGTGCGGAGGTCGACATTACTATGCTTGGGAAATATGCCTGTTTGAAAGTATCTCTCTCTCTCTCTCTCTCTCTCTCTCTCTCTCTCTCTCTCTCTCTCTCTCTCTCTCTCTCTCTCTCAGCTTAGGTCGAGAGAGAGAGAATATGAGAGAGAGGAAGTACCAACTGCAAGGCTTAGAGATCCGTCTGTTCACACCCTGATAAACAAGTTGTGGGCACGGAGAAAGGGGTTCCACAATGGGGGAGGGAGGGAAGTCTTCCACTGATGATATCATTGGGTTACCTCATTTTCAGAGAGGTGGGGGGGGGGGGAGGTGGGCAGGTAGGAAATAATTAAGAATTGAGAAAGTAACACGTCTCTCAGACTCCATTTTCTTTTTTCATAAAAATATATCTAAGCCCTTCCCCAGGTATTGTGTAGGTCAGGTAAGGAGACGAAAGTTTTTCCCCAGTGTCCACTGTGACTTGTAGTTACTTCCAGTGGTTTTACTCTTACTGGAGGTAAAGGTGAAGATGTGTTTTTTTTCTTTCGTTTTTGTCATTTCCCCACGAAGTGAAGTAGCGTCAAGAGCAGATGACTAAGTGTTTTAAAGAAAAATCCGTCTTTGGCTACTTCCTTTGTTCCTTCTTTTGCAAATGAATACAGAAGGAGGGGATTTCCAGCTCCCTCCCCTTTTAGTCGTCTTTTACGACACCCAGGAGATACATAGGCTATATATATATATATATATATATATATATATATATATATATATATATATATATATAGAGAGAGAGAGAGAGAGAGAGAGAGAGAGAGAGAGAGAGAGAGAGAGAGAGAGAGAGAGATTAGTCACCTTTGCCAACTGGACTGCAGCTCAGTGGTGACTTTATAGATCGCATGGCAGGTTGTAATAATTCCAAACTTCAAAATATTTCCAGAGGATATTTCTCCCCCCTCCCCTCCCACCTCCCTTACCCCCACGACCCTGCTTCTTTTGTCTGCATGACGTGCGTGATACACACGGGGCTGGACATGCGATTGAATACAAAAAAAGAATAAAATCTGTCGGGAGCTGGCTGGCGCTTTTCCTGTCTCCCTCTTTTTACAACTTGAAATGGTTCCCAGGTTAGCTGGACAGGCTGTGTTTGTGTGTGTGTGTGTGTGTGTGTGTGTGTGTGTGTGTGTGTGTGTGTGTGTGTTCTAGTCTACTTACAGAGACAAACTCAACCCTCAGAAACCCTTGCATGTATTTCCTTACGTAAACACGAAGCCGCCTTTACATATTCCATGTTCCTGCGTGATGAGTAATTATGACTACGTCAGGTATGAGACCACGACACTCATGATAAGAGATCCCAGATAACGATAAGAGATCCAAGATAACGATAAGAGATCCCAGATAACGATAAGAGATCAAAGATAACGATAAATGTTGGATATTAACAAATCTTCGTTATCAGGAGGAAGATTAATGATTCCCGGGTTGTGGTGTGTTTGCCTGTGTTGCGCTGTGTTGATCCCTCAGTTCCCACCAGCTGAAGGGCAAGAGGTGGTGTTGCGTGGTGGTTGTGTCGACAACCTTACACACACAGGGATCGAACCCATGCACGGGTCCGATCTCTAAGCGGCACCGTGCATGAGTCGTGGTCAGCAACGCTAACCGCTATACCACGAAGGAATTTGCACCTAAGTTCCTAAAAAGAAAAAAAATATTCGTACTTTTTTGTGATTCTTCAAAGAAGTTCATCTTCGCAATGAACGAGTACAGACTATGTTCGTGTCGTAACTACAATAGGTGGCCTAAGGAACACTGGTGTCGCCTGCAGCGTAACACAGATCACCAGGACTGAAACAAGACTAGGTGGAAATCCTGTTTGGAAAGTATCAGGAAGATCTATATTGAGTTTCATGAGTAAAGGTGGAGCATTTTTCCCCTTTCCCGAGTTGTAAGCCGACGTTCAATTTCAGGTCGAACTTGCTTACAGGTGACCTAACTCAAGGGGGAGGGGAAAAAAATCTACACTTGTGTTATGGGTCTTATGTCACTCAGTTCTACAGACGGTGGGGAACAAGTGGATACAGACTATGTACAGTCTGACTGCCGTTGTTGTTTGAGATTAAACTTCCTAACAACTCAGGGAGGTGCGGGCCCTATGCTCTAGGGCGACCCACCCGTGGTGAGGGACCTATGTACAGGGCCTAAGGGAGTTGGGCTTGTTATCCCACCTTGGGCCCCCCACGAGAGGCAGGCTCTCTCTGTCTCTGACTGCCTCTGACCTGACCTTTATAGAAGGGTCAGGTCAGAGGCATCTTCAGTACATCAAGATGCGACACATGATGACGGTCGATCGGGTTCCCACTGTGGACGAAGAGGTCCCCAGTGGGTCAGGATGCGACACACGATGACGGGTCACCCGGGTCCCCACGTAGGATGAAACGGTTCCCAGGGGGTCAGCTACGCTACACACACAACACAAAGGATCATGACTATTTCGTGGGAAAGAAGAAGGTTCTCTCGTTACGTAATAAACCATCGCCGATTTCGGTCACACGGTAAAGGTAATATTTCCGTTTACAACTTCGGAGAGACAGCCTGTTTGTCGACCGTTTTTTTTCCCCCGTTGTCTGACGCCAAAGGAGAAATGCCATTGCGACAATTATTTCTCCTTTTTTTGTCTTTTTTTTTTTACAGAGTTTCAGTATCTGCTACGACTTTTCGAACAACTAAAACAAGTACATTCCACGTTTTCAGGCTAATGGTCTAATCATAACACACATTCACCAAACAACCGCTGGCAATAGGTAATCAAAGGTCACTATACTACCGACAGATAGTCAATTCAACTACCTCATCCGGGGGCAGTTAATCAACTTCCCGTACTATCTCTACTGACGGCAGACGATCACACATCACCTACCTGTCTCATAGATAAATGATTCATGTACCGAAGAGTTAGACAAAGGCGGATCCAAGGCACTGCATTAAACTGTTTCCAAGACGCCTGGATGGCTAATTGCGACCTGTCTTCAAACTCTGGTCCGTAAGATCGAGATTAGTTACCGAACATGGAAAAAAAAAAGGGGAGGGGGGGGGGGGAGAGTGACAATCAATTGATGAATCTGGGCATTTTACAGCGGTAGACGGCCGACCACAGCTTGACATCAATGGCTGAGGGAAGACTGCAATTTGACATCAATGGTGAGAGAGCAGACTATAACATGGTATCAATTAATTTACACTTATGAATAAATGTTTACTGCTAATCGAAACATCAATGATTATCAAATTCCATTTCCTTTTCAAGATAATGTGGTTCTGGGTCAGGTAACTGCACAGTACAGTATTTCTAGCCTCGTCTTTGCTCAACAAGCCCTGCGCGCGGAGCACCATAGGTTTCGTACGATTAAGGCAGACGCCATACAATAACATACGTACTGTATAGTATCGTCCGATTTCGTCCTAACCTCCTCACCCCACAAGCCTGGCTCCGCCCTTGCTCTGGCTATGGCTCAGTGACCAGTCGACCTACCTCCTCGTATTGCCTTGGATCCGCCCTTGCTATGGATGATTGAGCAGTCCTCTTGCTCGCATCGTCGACCAAATGATTATATTACTAACTAACTCACCAGACAATAGAGGATTACCTACGGTCTTGGTCAACCACCTGTCTTGATGATAAATGACTGGTTCACTTACCTTGCCAACGATGTCGGGTCACCAGAGGCATCTGCTGATCTTATCCCCTCATACGAAAGCCTGAGCCATAGTCACTATAAGGATCTTCCAGAATCTGCAAATAATGGACGGAACAGAATTAAAACCACAGTGTACCAATTGGCTGAATGAAGGCATAATAACAGACAACTTTTAAGAACAATCCAACATCTTTTAGATGGTCTCCAAGACTATATTATTCATGGATGGCCAGAAAGCCTTTGACACTATCGACCTATCGGAGGTACAGACTCCTTCGTTCTATAAAAAAAAAAAAAAAAGATGACCTTACAGCGGAAGAGAATAAAGGTGGTAGTTTGGAGGACCATTCTCGAAGAGAGATGTACATGTGTGGCAGTTTATCACGGAACTTCCCTCTATAAACATAGTATATACAGTACACTGACCTTCTCCCATGTATTCAGACACTGGCCTTCTCGCACATATATACACATACAAAATCATACATGCACAGGCATATGGATACACGTGTACAAACACACGAAACACAAGCATGAGCAGATACACAGAGACCCGCAAGCACACACGCGATCGCGCGTACACACAACGCGAACACGCACAAAATTCACATTAATATTAAGTTGTAGGAATCTGTATGTAAGAGGAACCCGGGACTTGAAATCGTAAATGTCTCCATAGCCCCAACAAGAACAATAAAGGCGGCAAACTACGCACCAAGAACAATAAAGAAGACAAACTACGCGCCAAGAACAAAAAAGAAGGTAAACTACGCACAAAGAACAGTAAAAAAGGCAAACTACGCACCAAGAACAATAAAGAAGGCAAACTACGCACAAAGAACAGTAAAAAAGGCAAACTACACTCAGAGAACTATAAAGAAAGTAAACTACGCACCAAGAACAATAAAGAAGGCAAACTACGCATACCTGCAGGTAAATATCAGAATAGCTTTTAAGTATTTGGATAAGGTAATATTCAGCAAACTGTTTACCATCGTATAAGAAGCGAAAAATGCTCCTCAAGTTTGGTCAACGTGCTTAAAGAAAGCACAAAGAACTGATAGAGAAGGTCCAGAGGAGAGCAATACAGACTGTACCTGAGTGACTGAGAGGAATGAGTTACAAGGGAAGGTTAGAGGCAATGAATTTATCCACGGAATAAAGAAGAGTAAGAGGTGGCTCGTTCACAGTCTATTTAGGTTATTAAGCCAGCTTGCTGATGTTAACACAAAACAGTTCATCGAAAAATACAAAGAGGTCTAACATGGAATTAAGGGTATATATATATATATATATATATATATATATATATATATATATATATATATATATATATATATATATATATAAAACATAGCCTGAGACAGGTACCCGATTTATCGACCAGCCCCTAGAAATGGGATAAACACCTGGGTTGATTGTGGACAGACTCCACAACTAGGATTCGAACTTATACTCACGACCCTGGCCGGCCCGGCAATGCGTAGTCACTAAAACACACACACACACACACACACACACACACACACACGTGCGCTTAAAAGCAACTGTACAACTCCATCGTGCTTTCCAAATTGGTAATAACACAGAGGGAGACACGTAATTACAATCACTCACTTGTCTCTTCAAGAAGCAAATTGCCCTTCCCTTATCTTAACCTCCCTACCCCAGGATGCATTTCTATGGGGCTCCTGCAACACCCAGGAAGGTAGGCAAGTCCACTGGGCAGGACTGCTGACCAAGAAGTACAGTGATGTGTGTGTCTGTGCGAGGTGAGTGTAGGAAAACTGAGTTGTTGGAGTTTAATGCCTCTAGTGTGGAAAACGGATGCTGAACATGAAGGGTTTCGTAATATGCTGAATCATTTTGTTTACTGCTATAGAGGTAGGTTGTGTCTAGAGAGCATAAAGAAAGCATAACACGTACATGTCTAGGGTGTGCAGTTTTAGACAGATGTATGTTCAGCGAAGTGAAGGTTAAGAATGAGCTGCATGGGTAGTTGTTTAGTGCTCGTTAAGTCATTACAGTGCAGTCACGTTTCGTCTATGTTGTGTGTGTGTGTGTGTGTGTGTGTGTGTGTGTGTGTGTGTGTGTGTGTGAATGTGTGTGTGTGTGTGTGTGTGTGTGTGTGTGTGTGTGTGTGTGTGTGTGTGTGTGTGTGTGTGTGTGTTGGAGAAAGAAATAGGGGGATAGTATGATTATAGTATCTTGCAGTGTGAGTATACTGATGACCATTACATTATTCCCGATAATGAGCCTTTCTCGTCCCACCATGAGCCAGAACCAACCCCCCCCCTCACACAAAAGTTCTACACACCTGAGTTTAACACATCTTTGGATCGTGGACCCACCATCCCACCCACCAACCCCTTCACCTGCGCTACAACGGGTCCACATTCCCAGAACTCCTGGAGCGACCACCGTGCAGTGTCCTGCCACCCCAGGTATGTTCTAGGATCTAATAACTATCATGGAAAGTGGATTAAAGAAGGTCATCATACCAGAGGATCTGTGACTGCGTCAGGTATGCCACGAAATGTCACTGACTTGCCCTAATTTTTGACGCGTTTACAGATCGCTGCAGCCAACACACACTGGACCAATATCATTATATGATACAATGCTACAACACTTATCTATAATCTGCGTCTCTGTAAAATTGATAGTTGTTAAGGCCACGTTCATCTTCGTGATAATAAAGTAAACAAGCAAAACACACACACACACACACACACACACACACACACACACACACACACACACCAGCCTTAGATTCCAGTTCGTCGTCTCCTGTTGCACATTCCAGTTGTCGTTGCATAGCCATTGGTGTGTGCGTGTGATATATATATATATATATATATATATATATATATATATATATATATATATATATATATATATATACATATATATATATGTATATATATATATGTATATATATATATATATATATATATATATATATATATATATATATATATATATATATATATATATATAGATAGATAGATAGATAGATAGATAGATAGAGAGAGAGAGAGAGAGAGAGAGAGAGAGAGAGAGAGAGAGAGAGAGAGAGAGAGAGAGAGTAGTCTTAATTCCTTGATCTCATCATCCAATGCATTATCAACAATCAGTCGTGCAGGATATCCGCTGACCTGGAGGATGAAGTCGGTCCTCAGTAACCATGGGCAGAATAAATGGGACCTTTACTGACCTGAAATTTCCCATGATTAAGTACAAGCAAACGAATATAAATCAGTTACTCTTGTTAAGATAAGGTATCATTGTTGGAGACAGATAACCTAATTATCGTGTAACGGACCTCCTCCCACTCCCCCTTTCATTTATATTTTCGTTAGGATACTCAATGAAGGAAGAAGCATTCAAATCAGTGATGTAAGTTATGAAAATACCGTAACCATCAGATTGAGATATTCAAAAGAATATTTGAAGCTTCTAATTGTGGAGAATATTGGAATTACTTCTAATGCATACAAAGCCCTACACTGATGAAGTCAATTACATAATTACCTTTCTTGTTTTCTTTAACTAAGTCTATTTTAGTGATCCAGTCATATTTTTTCCCCTCATGCTCTACAAAACAGTTCAGTCTGTCCGTAAATATACGACAAAGCTGGGTCAACACCCTCAGAAAACGGGAAGTAGCAGCAGTACCACTCACGGTCCGGATGATGATATAACCCCCCCCTCCCTCCCCCCCGCACGACTGGATCTCCTGGATATCCAAATCTTCCAAAAACCTTCATCTTATTCATATTCCTGCCGTTATATTTGCTTTGGTTAATCTTATCGTACAGTCGTACGTACGTGTAGCCAGCCACGCGGGTTGGTCCCTCAAATTCACCAACTCCCAATAATCTTTACTCTCTTACATTAAATTTAGTCTATTATGCTTGATTGACTACCTATGGATTCTATCATGCTTCATAGATCACCACCAGCGAACTAATAAGGTTTTCTATGGCATTTAAAGTATCTTAATATCCTTCAGTTCCCGGAAAAAAAAAATGAATATATCTGTTTTTCTATATTGACAGGAATAGAAAACGTGAGAGAAATACCCAAGCCGGTTAGGTCACTCCCTTGGTCGTTCACGTCATAGTGTCGGGAGAAAGAATACTTTCCACGTATTGCCTGCGTGTCGCACAAGGCGACTAAAAGGTAGAGGGAGCGGGGGGGGGGGGGGGGGGGGGGCTGGAAATCCTCCCCTCCCGTTTATAATTTTCCAAAAGAAGGAACGGAAAGGTGCGCCAAGTGAGGATATACCCTCTAAGGTTCACTCCTCTGTTCTTAACGCTAACTCGCTAAAGCGGGATAAGGCGAATATGTATGAATATATATATATATATATATATATATATATATATATATATATATATATATATATATAAATATATATATATATATATATCTTGACCGACATGGCTAGGGCAAAACGTGCTCCCAAATCGAGGCCATCTCGGGTGAGAGGAAAAAGTAATAGTAAAAAGAAAGTATAAGTTAATCAGGCCTCAGCAGGTGACTACAGACCGGAACCTTCATGGAAGACAAGTTATATTTAGCTACTGACACTGCCTCCTGCACTGCCTCATGAAAACGGTATAATCTGTAAGCATAAGTTTCATCTGAAGTCTGGACATACTCCTCTCTCTCTCTCTCTCTCTCTCTCTCTCTCTCTCTCTCTCTCTCTCTCTCTCTCTACCTATCTATCTATCTGTCTATCTGTCTATCTACCTATCTATCAATATATTTATATATATATATATATATATATATATATATATATATATATATATATATATATATATATATATATATTTTTTTTTTTTTTTTTTTCTTTTTTTTTTTTCTCTGTCGCTGTCTCCCGCGTTTGCGAGGTAGCGCAAGGAAACAGACGAAAGAAATGGCCCAACCCACCCCCATACACATGTATATACATACGTCCACACACGCAAATATACATACCTACACAGCTTTCCATGGTTTACCCTAGACGCCTCACATGCCTTGATTCAATCCACTGACAGCACGTCAACCCCGGTATACCACATCGCTCCAATTCACTCTATTCCTTGCCCTCCTTTCACCCTCCTGCATGTTCAGGCCCCGATCACACAAAATCTTTTTCACTCCATCTTTCCACCTCCAATTTGGTCTCCCTCTTCTCCTCGTTCCCTCCACCTCCGACACATATATTCTCTTGGTCAATCTTTCCTCACTCATTCTCTCCATGTGCCCGAACCATTTCAAAACACCCTCTTCTGCTCTCTCAACCACGCTCTTTTTATTTCCACACATCTCTCTTACCCTTACGTTACTTACTCGATCAAACCACCTCACACCACATATTGTCCTCAAACATCTCATTTCCAGCACATCCATCCTCCTGCGCACAACTCTATCCATAGCCCACGTCTCGCAACCATACAACATTGTTGGAACCACTATTCCTTCAAACATACCCATTTTTGCTTTCCGAGATAATGTTCTCGACTTCCACACATTCTTCAAGGCTCCCAGAATTTTCGCCCCCTCCCCCACCCTATGATCCACTTCCGCTTCCATGGTTCCATCCGCTGCCAGATCCACTCCCAGATATCTAAAAACACTTCACTTCCTCCAGTTTTTCTCCATTC
>NC_092273.1:13755924-13775924 GCF_036320965.1 Panulirus ornatus
ATTATGAAAGGGGGTGACTGTGATGTTGATCAGTTGGTAAGAATTTTCAATGTATGTGTGGATCATGGTGAGATGCCTGAGGATGGGCGGAACCTAAGTACAGTGCCATTGTATAAAGGCAATGGGAGAAAGGCGAGTGGTCAAACTACAGAGGTATAAGTCTGTTGAGCATACCTGGTAAATTATATGGGAGGGTATTGATTGAGAGGGTGAATGTATGTACAGAGCATCAGATTGGGGAGGAGCAGTGTGGTTTCAGAAGTGGAGGAGGATGTGTGTAGTGGATCAGGTGTTTGCTTACAAGAATGTGCGTGAGAAGTACTTAGAGAAACGGATAGATTTGTAAGCGGCATTTATGATAAGGCCGACAGAGATGCCTTGAGAGAGGTCTTAAGAATATATGTTGTAGGATGAAAGTTGCTAGAGGCAGCGAGAAGTTTTTATCAAGGGTGTAAGGCATGTGCACGAGTAGGAAGAAAGGAAAGTGAATGGTTCCCAATGAAGTTCGGTCAACGGCAGGGGAGTGTGATGTCCCCGTAGTTGTTTAATTTGTTTATGGATGGGGTGGTTATGGAAGTGAATGCAAGAGTTTTAGAGGGAGGGGCGAGTATGCAATCTGAGGGATGAGAGAGCCAAGGAAGTAAGCCAGTTATTGTTAGCTGATGGTACATCACTGGTGGTGTACCATCAAATGATAAACTCAAAAAGCTGGTGACTGAGTCGCGAAGAGTGTGAGAAAGGAGAAAGTTGGGAATAATTGTGAATAAAAGCAAGGTTATCAGGCTCAGTAGGGTTGAAGGATAGTTGGGGCGTGAGTTTGAATGGAAGAAGTGAAGTGTTTTCTGTACATGGCAGCGAATGGAACCATGGAAGCGGAAGTGAGTCACAGGGTGGGTGAGGGGGTGAAGGTTTTAGGAGCACTGTAGAATGTGTAAAAATAGAGAACGCTATCTGGGAGGGCAAAAATAGTTGTTTGAAGGAATAGTATCCCCAACAATATCCTACGGATGCGAGGCATGGGCTAGAGATAAGGCTGCGTGGAGAAGGGTGGATGTGTTGGAAATGATATGTTTGAGGACAATACGTGGTGTGAGGTGGTTTGATCGAGTAAGTAATGAAAGGGTAAGAGAGATGTGGGTAATAAAATGAACTGAAGAGGGTGTGCTAAAATACTAAGGACATGTAGAAAGAATGAATGATTAAAGGTTAAAAAAGAGGATATATGTGTCAGAATTGGATGGAACAAGGATAACTGTGAGACCAAATTGGAGGATGGAGCGAAAATGATTTTGAGCGATCGGGGCCAAAACATGCAGGAGGGTGAAAGGCGCACAAGAGATGGGGTGAACTGGAAGGATGCGGTATACTGGGGTCGACGTGCTGAACCATGGTATGTGAAACTTCTGAGTAAATCATGAAAAGGTCTGTGGGTGCCTGGTTATGAATAGGGAGCTGTGGTTTCAGTGCATTACACATGACAGCTGGAGAATGGATGTGACCTTTTATCCGTCTATTCCTGTCGCTACCTCGCTAACGCGGGAAACGAAGATCAAGTATTAATATATACATATATCTTACTTTGTCATCAACTGGGTTTCCCACTTAGTTTAGGCGTTCGCTGTGGGTCAGCTGGACGACCCACACCGTCAGGATGATCCATAAGTTAATGGTCACGACTGAAAACCCTACATCATCTTCCTCCACATCCTACGGAATACACACTCCCACGCTGGCCAAGACCCAGTTGCAAATGACTGCTGGCAATACAACAGATACAAGATACAATACAATGGATACAATACGACGATACACAGATAACCCAACTCCATTCGGGACTTTCTCAATAATAGTTTAATATACACTCACGTCAGTTGTGGAGCACGGCGTGATCACCCATTACATAAACACACACGTATTTCGGCGCGTGACCATGAGATGATATTAATGACATTTCCTTTTATCTTCCCCTTCATCTGGTGGCCAGCCAGGGGAGGAGGCGATCTTGACCTACATTTCCCACGCACCGTGGAAACACTGAAACAATCCGTGGGAGTCTCTTACAACCATTCGTTATTATACTTGATGGGAAGTGGAAGTCTGTGTGGATGTTGTTTTATTTTTTCTTATATCAAGCATCGTGACCGAGGACAAAACTCCACGTCCGGTAACATAAGACAGACGACGTATGAGACAGTTGGTCTCCGACGATCCTCCGGCCACAACAAAGCCAGACACACGAAGTGAGATGAGTACAGAGGGGTGTGTGGGAGGGGGAGCGTTTGCCATAAATCGTGACCCCATCACGACCCTCTCATTGATCGCCTGGTCATCAGGACTGATTTACATCCGTTTGCCGTCGAGGTAACTCATGGTGGCTCCTCTCTCTCTCTCTCTCTCTCTCTCTCTCTCTCTCTCTCTCTCTCTCTCTCTCTCTCTCTCTCTCTCTCTCTCTCCCCATCTGTTCGTAGCTGACCTGACCTGATGACAATGAGATCAAGGTTGATTCAATTCATGCGTACAATCACGCCAGCCATCTAGCCATCCATCTATCCAGCCAGCCAGCCAGCCACCTCCCTCCTGGCTGCCATCTTATACGCCGACGCACTGAATATTCCATTGCTGCACTTTCGGCGTACAAGCTACTTTCTCTCGTGTGAAGGGAGACGGCAAAAAAAAATAAAAAAGTAGACGAGAATAATCTAAATATTGTGTACGTTCAGCGGAGGTAGCGGAGGTGTAGGCATGTGGCAGCATATCAAGTTGGTGGGGGAAGGAGGCGTGTCGGGGAGACCCAGGGAGGCAAGAGGGCGTTCCCGGCGCTGCTACACTTTCCCCTCCCTCACCCATAACTGGGGTGCAACGCTGCCAACGTCTCCGGCTGACCCTACCCGCCACTGGGTAAACAACTCTACGGCCCACACCTACTCCCGTACGCTACTGGCATCCACCATAGGTCGTAGAAGAAGCGGGTGGTGGTTGTGAGGGCCTCCCTGACCCAGGGATGTACAGGAGTCAGGTCTTGAGGGGGAGGGAGGGGGAGGGGGTATACTCTACTCCCCCCCTCCCTGCCTTTCTTTGGTAGTCGCCTCCCCCCACTCCACTCCATTCCCCCCCACAGAGCCCCATGGGGCGGAGCCAAACCCTCCCGTTTCCGGCCAGACGATAGAGACATATCCGGCACCCACCGACTGGCCATGCGGGGGAAGACGGGCCTCGGCTGAGGAGTGGCTGGTTCTTGTGAGAAGAAAAGGAGCAGAGCCGCCGGAGGCCAGGTGACACACCACACCCCCACCTCCCTCCCTCCCTCCGCCCACACAGAACCTACCCCCTCCAACCCCACCTTCAGCCATCATATAAAGCCTGGCCCTCGTGCCCCGACCATCAGTTCACCTCACACCTGCTCCCAACACACAACCATGAAGGTAGTTGGCGTCTCCAGGACCACCCTCATACCCTGACAAGACTCTTGACTCTCTACGCCGAGCGTAGCATCTGACTCGTGGACGACACAGCACAGCAGAACACCCACCCTACGCGCTTTATACGCTACGTTACACGACAAAGTCAATACGCCTCCTGGATGTACATAGCAAAGTGCTGTGCCGGACTGTACTCACACAAACCAAGTTAGACACTAAAATACTACGAGCTACTGGTAATCATGACTCAGGTGGCTGGCTGTATGCTGGACATGTTAAAGTTTCATCATGAAATTCATTTTTTGCTTCGACTCGATGGGGAAGTCTTTCTTTTTTTTTTTTTTTTTTGGTTCTGTGTTCCGGTTATGAAGATGGTTAAGGCGCGAGGGAACGACAGTGAACGGTAGACGAGGCGACGCCTGACGACCAATAGAACCTGTTGGCTCATCCTGCGGTGAGAGATCACGTGACGGTGATGACGGGAGATATCGGCACACTGTGGCCTGAGACACAGTGTAGCCTGAGACAGCAACTCCCTTAATGCGACATCGCAAAAAATTTTTGACCTCCCTCCCCTCCTCACCGTTCCTTTCTCTCCCCCCATCATCAGGTAGTGGCTCTTGTGCTCTCGGTGGTGGCGTTGGCCCGGGCGGGTCCCCAGGGAGGCTACAACTACGAGCCCCAGTACCCCGACGCCCCAGCCCAGTACAACTTCCAGTGGGACGTCAACGACGAGTACACAGGCAACTACTACGGCCACCAGGAGCAGCGGGACGGACCTAACACCCAGGGCAGGTGAGTTGTGACACTCACCTCACCAGAGGAGACTCAACACACACACACACACTACCTCCCCTCTCGTCTCCAAAATTGCTATGCCTCTAACTCCAATACCCTCAGTTCTACAACCAAATACAGAGGAGAGAACAAATGCTTCCCATCTCATATCACACACACACACACACACACACACACACAGTGGACAAACACTTCCTCACCAGCAGAGGTCAGCTTGATCACCATGTTGATGACTTCTAAGTTGAACTGGGAAAAGAGCGACTTAGAAACCCAGATTCACCCCGTCCATCCTCACGCACAAATCAACACAGCACACAAAGGTATATCTACTCTGTGGTGTCCTGATGTCTCCCACTATCACACAAACACAGCCTCGAAAGGACCCAATGGACTATTGCTTTTTGCATTTCTTTGTATACCCAGTACGATGGAG
Source organism: Panulirus ornatus (assembly GCF_036320965.1). NCBI lineage: Eukaryota > Metazoa > Arthropoda > Malacostraca > Decapoda > Palinuridae > Panulirus > Panulirus ornatus. The sequence continues at coordinate 13,760,575 of NC_092273.1, forward strand.
ACACGCTCTCTCTCTCTCTCTCTCTCTCTCTCTCTCTCTCTCTCTCTCTCTCTCTCTCTCTCTCTCTCTCTCTCTCTCTCTCTCTTTCTCCGTTTCTCTTGATCTATCTCCCCCCCCTCCCCACCCGTTCCCTTCAGCCATACCACAACAGATCTCTCCTCTTATCAACGGCAAATCTTACTCGGTCGTCCCCAGTCTCATCAAGCTACCTCACATCGTCCCTCTTCTCATAACCTCCTCACATCGTATGTGCTTCCCCACATCTCACTTCTGGATCCTACCCACTCCCACACCTCTTGCTGTACCACGCATATTACTCGCCTTTGCTGATCTCCTATTCCACCTCTTCGCACATGGAAGGGGAGGAAAAGATGTATTCACATCTGTAAATATGAGTCGGACGACCATTCTGCCATGAGGGAATGCTGAACTCTTTGGCAATTAACTTCTTTCTCTTCACCAAGCCGGTTCTTCATGTCTGCATGACTCTACCCTCTCAGGCTTTGCCTTCCCCCTCCCAACCATACTGGTCATCATCAGTCCCCTCCACTGAGACACCTGTAGTTGCTCTGTGTTTCACAAGGCCTCACGGCTTCTGGTTCTCACACGACGACCCTAGTCCTAAGAACTCGCAATTACCTCAGTCGTCCTCCTCCACCTCCTTCTTCTCCTCTTCATACATCCCACTCGCACTGATCTCTATCCTCCCTCTCTTACAAAGATATTGCTTCGCTTTTACCTTTCTCATCCTACACTCGCCACTAAAGCGATTTGCCTGTATCTATACCAGATAAAATTTAGGTCCTAAGGTATATGTCTTTTTCAGGGTAGATATTACACACACATTTGTTTTTTAAAGATATCACACACATTTTTATTTATTTATTTTAAAGATTTCTTAGTTTTCTGATGGTGGTTCACATAGAAACAGGAGAACCATTTACGGTCACCTCCAGTTATCATAGATAAGTCTTCACCAAGTTTCGTATGATGAACATCACGAATGACGAAAACTGTAGAGGAAAAAGATGACGTTCTAAATCCCTTGTGTAATAGAGTAACGAAATAGATGTAGAATATCACCCCCCCCCCCCCCCGCGATTTTGTGTGTGCCATAATTCTAGTATGATGTTGCGATTCTCATGAAAAAAAATGTATGTTGTTAGACGAATTCCCCTTAGTACTTGATGGTCACCAAGTCAAAATCCCTGCGACTCGTACAAACAAACTTCAACAACAACAACAAAAAAAACCTATCGTTCTTTTAGGATATACTGCTGTTGTTGTATTTTTTTTTTTTTCAAGGATACGGTAGCCTCACACGCCATCGTTGCTCGTATAAGACGCCGTACCAAACACACGCACGCGCCCCATTCCACCACTCTACCCCTTCTGGGTACTCTTGGATGGTGCTGCTGGCTGGTTTATCATGGCATTAGGTCTATCAACAGCCAGGGGTCACTGAGGTGTCCGTCAAGGTCAATTTATAACCACCATCCACAACGCCCTGTTATGAGAGGGTACTGATTCCAGGACCAACTATCGATATACGTTGTGTCAGGTTTTGGGAGGCGGGAGGCGCTTTCTCACCGGGAGAAAGCGCCTCTGAAAAGGTGAGCAAAATGTTCACATACGGCATCACCGTTCTGTGCAGATGATGGTGTATATCCTGTCCGTCATCCGCTCTTTCGAAAGTAAATGAGGTTTTGCTTAGGGTGATCCGTACCTGAAGATTAAAGATAACTTTCAAATGATAGGCTAATGTGTACCTGAAGATTAAAGATAACTTTCAAATGATAAGGTGATCTGTACCTGAAGATTAAAGATAACTTTCAAATGATAAGGTGATCTGTACCTGAAGATTAGAGATAACTTTCAAATGATTGGGTAACCTGTACCTGAAGATTAAAGATAACTTTCAAATGATAGGGTAATCCGTACCTAAAAGTTAAAGTAACTTTCAAATAATTTACTGATCGATTTCCATACTAACTTACTGATCAATTTCCATACTAGTCTGTGATCATGTTATTATTACATATTCTTCCTTCATACCCTGAATTAAACAGTCATACACTTTGTGATACATCGCGGCAATAATCTGCTTTTAATCGCTAGTCCTGCATGACTCGCACTGACAGTCATGTACATTTCTTTCTGTACACCTCATTATCTCCATGACTGCGAGAAAGAAAACATCTCCGTTTTTATTTGTAAAGCCATCAATACTCTCTCTCTCTCTCTCTCTCTCTCTCTCTCTCTCTCTCTCTCTCTCTCCCGACCAGGAGGAGCATCATCATCTAGTTCTCTTTTTTTTTTTCTCTCTCTCAACACCAGCGAGTGGTGTACTCCTCACTTTCTCCCTGGGTCAGTCACCCATAGCACGACCAGAGTACCAATCTCCCAAAACCCAGTCGACCCCACACACTCGCTAATCATCATCATCATAATCCAAACCCTCAAGTGGAGGAGGACTTCCAGGTTGCTTCCCTTCATAGACGTTTTCCCCTTCCGTTCTGCAGTTACTACGTCCAGCTGCCGGACAGTCGCCTCATGCGGGTCGAATACTACGTGGACGAGTATGGCTTCCACCCCACCGTCACCTTCGAGGGTCAGGCCCAGTACCCCAGCGCCCCCACGTACTCCCAGCCCGCCCCAGCACCGCAGCCCTCGTACCAGCAGCCAGTTCAGATTCCCTCACAGGTCTACACTCAACCAGGAAAATAAGCACTTTTCTTAGCTGTTCCTAATTTCATAATTCCTCCACTGAAACTCTTGCTTTACCATCATGTATCCGTCTATATATATATTAGGAATAGTTGTATAATTACCGTCCTCCAGCAGACAACTTCGTCATAGACCATCAGGTCTTGTGTTACCTGTCCTTCCCATGTACTGTCCTCCAGCAGATAACCTCGTCATAGACCATCAGGTCTTGTGTTACCTGTCCTTCCCATGTACTGTCCTCCAGCAGATAACCTCGTCACAGACCATCAGGTCTTGTGTTACCTGTCCTTCCCATGTACTGTCCTCCAGCAGATAACCTCGTCACAGACCATCAGGTCTTTCATCATTCGTTCTTCCATATCATACATCAAAACTCTCCTACGTCTAAGGAGGACTGACTGTAAGTACAGAAGGATGCGTGGCCATCACGGGGACGTCCACACCTCCACACGACGTCTCCCGTCATGGCCTCGTCTCAGAGGCGGCTCCCCCCTGTCTTCCGTAGGGGGATTCCTGATCCCCAACTCTCGTATAGGATTACCAATGTCTATCTATCTACCCTTGATTCTCGTATAGGATTACCAGTGTCTATCTATTTACCCCTAACTCCCGTTTAGGATTACCAATGTCTATCTATCTTATCTCCAGTATTGACTGTTGTTATTTCTGATCCCAAAGTAGTACACGCACACGCGTGCGTGTATACATATGTATACCTATATATATGTGTGTGTTTGTATGCCTGTAATTCTACTGATGTCATGAGCCACGTACTATAACAAGCACTCTTTATAGATTATTTTTTTTTTTTGTACCGTGTAGAGATATTTTTATACAGATGATTTATGACAAAAAATATTAAAAAAAGAATAAAGTTTCTACCGATCTGTGGTCTATCACTCACCACCCTCCTCCCGAAAACCATCTGTTGTGTATACGTAGAGACGTGTCTCCTGAGGGCGATTCTCCAGCTGGAGGTTCGAACATGTGTGGGAGGAGGGGGTTACGTGCGCGATCGCCCCCTCCTCCACTGTGACTTTTAGAGAACTTATTGTCTCGCCCCAAAACATCACTACGCTGTTTTCTTCCTCCTGCCGTGGCCAGCCGCCGCCCAGCCCCGCCCCGCCCCACCCCGCCCCAGCGTCGCTTTCTCCGGGTCACAGCTGTCAGCGAGCAGAGATATGGCAGTGACCTCAGTCTATCATGACGACCCGGTGTATGACCGACCGACTTGCCCGCGTCTCTCAGGGGTAAGGAGAGAGAGAGAGAGAGAGAGAGAGAGAGAGAGAGAGAGAGAGAGAGAGAGAGAGAGAGAGAGAGAGAGAGAGAGAGAGAGAGAGAGAGAGTTTTAGAGTTGCGTACCTCGTCAGGGATACTTGGGAAAGGTGAGGAGGTCGTGGTCCTCTGTGTGTATATATATATATATATATATATATATATATATATATATATATATATATATATATATATATATATATATATATATATATTTTTTTTTTTTTTTTTTTTTTTTTTTTTTCAAACTATTCGCCATTTCCCGCGTTAGCGAGGTAGCATTAAGAACAGAGGACTGGGCCTTTGAGGGAATATCCTCACCTGGCCCCCTTCTCTGTTCCTTCTTTTGGAAAATTAAAAAAAAATGAGATGGGAGGATTTCCAGCCCCCCGCTCCCTCCCCTTTTAGTCGCCTTTTACGACACACAGGGAATACGTGGGAAGTATTCTTTCTCCCCTATCCCCAGGGAGAAAAGTTATATGAGGAAGGAAAGATAAAAAGAAAGAAAAAAAGTGTAAGAACTAAGAGGAAGTGATTGGAAAAAGATAAAATAATGATAATAATAATAAATAATCACTTTGAAAATGCCCTACACTTGATCTACAAAGACACACATCAAACTTTCTAAGCTGTGGTCATGCTTGGTGGACTTTGCCAGCTTCCTGAGCACTATATATATATATATATATATATATATATATATATATATATATATATATATATATATATATATATATTCGCCATTTCCCGCGTTAGCGAGGTAGCGTTAAGAACAGAGGACTGAGCCTTAGAGGGAATATCCTCACATGGCCTCCTTCTCTGTTCCTTCTTTTGGAAAACTGAAAGCGAGAGTGGAGGATTTCCAGCCCCCCCGCTCCCTCCCCTTTTAGTCGCCGTTTACGACACGCAGGGAATACGTGGGAAGTATTTTCTACCGAACACAGACTGTAATCCAACCTTTCCTTATTTCATATCACAAGAGAAAATCACAGGAACATTACCCCCATGTTTTTCCTGTGGCCGCGAAGGGGAGGGACCGGTGGAACTAGGAAACTTTTTTACCTCCCTTCCCTCGTGCATCATCACTTTCCAAAAGGAGAGACTGAGGAGCGAGCCGTGCCGGGAAAAAAGGTTTCCACCTAAGGGTCTCTCGTCCGATGCTGGCGCTGCCTCGCTTTGGAGGGAAACGGCGGACGATTATAATCATTATTATCAATATTCCGATAATTTCTGTTATCATTATTATTATTATTGTTATTATTAGTATTATATCTGTTATTACTATTATCATTGGATTTAATATTATTCCTGTTAATATTATCATTATTATCATTATATTTATCATCATTATATACATAACAGTTGCACAGTGAAGACATGTAAGGAAAGAAATAGACATCGTATACATCCGTGTTTGATCTGCCATCGTTCACACACACACACACACACACACACACACACACACACACACACAAACACACACACAACACACACACACACACACACACACACACACGAACACAAAATCCGCGTGACGTATTAATACGATTCACATGCAGACGATCGTGCAAACAATCATCTCACATGTTCGCTGTGTCGAGCGGCCACTATCTCTCTCTCTTTCTTAAATCCCTGGGGAGAAGAACACTGACATAAATGAACCAGTAAAGTAGAAAAAAAAACATCGTGAATAAAATTCTCCCCTTTAGAACACCGTTTTCGTTCGTTCGATGGAGAACTTCATGGGTGTCTCGCAAATAAAGTCCAAACTCGTAAGAAGATTAATTATCTACATCTACTGTTAACTAATGTTCGAAATGATATGACACTGAAGATCATGTCGTCCAACATTGTATGACAAGAAGATTATGTCGTCCAACATTGTATGACATGAAGATTATGTCGTCCAACATTGTATGACATGAAAATTATGTCATACAATTTTGGACATATGTTGAACGCTAGGTAAACTCTGAAGTTCTGTCTTTGCGTCTCCGGTCCCGTTCAGCATCACGTTCATCAGCGCGCGCACACACGCCCAGACCAGGAATTCCAAAGGGATTCCTTGCTGACCCGGTACTTGTAACGGGGTTTCTCGTAACAGCGTAATTTGTAACGGTGTCATTCTACCTATATAACACAATTCATGAAGAGTCTTTCCCGTTTAAGAGCGTTCTTATATCAAGGTTTACAATACATCGAGGGGTGTGCAAAACTCCTAGATCTTGACCCCAGCCTCTCTCTCTCTCTCTCTCTCTCTCTCTCTCTCTCTCTCTCTCTCTCTCTCTCTCTCTCTCTATCTATCTATCTATCTATCTATCTATCTATTTGGTGTAACTGACACACTCTCTTGAAGCTGGCGTCTATCGGTAACACGTACCAAGGCGGTACAAAATGGTGGTAAACATTCGTTCTATGATGAAGGGGACAATTTTTTTTTCTTTTTTTTATAGACCCCATTTTTCCGTAGAGATGCCCTAGTTAGGGTAGTATACAGACGGGGTATCGCTTTGACGTGTTCCTGGCCAAATGGGACACAGGTAGAGGACGACCCACCAACGGTAGACAGGTGAAGTACGACCCACCAAATGGTAAACAGGTGAAGTACGACCCATCAAATGATAGACAAGTGGAGTAAAACCCACCAAATGGTAGAAAGGTGGAGTACGACCCATCAAATAGTAAATGGGTGGAGTACGACCCACCAAATAGTAGACGGGTGGAGTACGACCCACCAAATAGTAGACGGGTGGAGTACGACCCACCAAATAGTAGACGGGTGGAGTACAACCCACCAAACAGTAGACCTGTGGAGTACGACCCAACGTGGTTCCTGACGACCAACCCATATCCGTCAGGACTAGGTGGAGTGTATCATCAACGTACAATTGTGTAAGAAGAGTGTATTTCTGTGTAGAGTTGTGTAAACAGAGCATACTTTACTGTAGAGTTGTGTAAACAGAGTAAATATCAGCACAGAGGTGTGTAAACAGAGTATATGTCGGCGTAGAGATGTGTAAACAGAGTATATATCAGCGTAGAGGGGGTAGGGTTGTGTCAACAGAGTACGATGCAGTACTGAGCTGAGTAACCCATGGTTCACAAACGATGCTTCTCCCTTTGAAGAATATCAAAGGACACGCTCTTCCCCACCTCCAAATCCTCGAGATTTTCACCCACCATGAACCGCCTACCTGATATCTTCCTCTATCACAAGACCCCGGTGGTCTCGTCTACCTGATATCTTCCTCTATCACAAGACCCCGGTGGTCTCGTCTACCTGATATCTTTCGCTATCACAAGACCCCGGTGGTCTCGTCTACCTGATATCTTCCGCTATCACAAAGACCCCAGTGGTCTCGTCTACCTGATATCTTCCGCTATCACAAAGACCCCGCACCAGGTGAGGGTAAACAACAAAACCAGGAGGGAAAAAACAAACAAAAAAAATCTTACGAGATGACTGTGTGTTTGTTAGGTGTGAACTCGTGGTATACATGATGAATATCAAGGTCATCACTGTGGGTGTGGGACGAGCTAGAAAATATAAAAAAACATACGTCTCTGTCACTATGTCTTTCAAGTGTTGACGAAAATGGGAGTTACGTGATGGGTGTCTCTGCGTGACGGAGGTGTTGCGGGCGACAGCGTAATACGTGTTTCAGCCACATAACCCGCTTGTCGTCATGACTTGAGATTTTGAGGGAGGGGAGGAGAGGAGGAGGAGGAGGAGGAGGGAGAGATGAAACTGCTGGGTGTGTGTGCGTGTGTCCTGGAGATGTGTGACGTAGTGTCCTGGAGACGAGCAGAGTTTCGTTTGTGTGTCCTGGGGACGTACTAACGTTAGCGTACGTGTGCACACTGTGAATACCTCATGCATCTTGAGGAGGACGCTGGTTATCTGGTGGCGAACACCTGCTCTATCTGGAATCTGGCCAATACATCCTGGACACACAATCACCTCCTGACATCAGAATGCGACTGAGGGACCTCCTGATGTTTCTTTCTTTTTCCTCCCCCCTCCCTCTCTGGTATTCATCATACACGGATGCTGCCACATGTGACAATGTCGTGACGCAGGCTGGCCAAAGTAGCGAAGATGTTCTGATGACATCAGAGTCTGTAGACTTCCTGACACCCCCCTGGTGTCTATCCTGAGGGACGTGCTGATAGATAGTGGGTTCGCATCATGGGGGGACGGGGTGGGAGGGGACTCGCTGGTGGCCTGACGTTCGTACAGTCAACAACAAAACAAACGTGTCGCTGTCGTGGGTTTTGAGTGACTTCCCCAATGAACGGTGTTCCTGTGGCTGTTTCCGTGTGGCTGGTACATACGATCTTTATTGTCTCTGTCCTTGTGTATCTTATACGTTATAAATTCCCTTACCTCACGCTATATTCTTTGTCTTTCATCTTTGAAACAAAATATCCAAAAAACGATCTTTCACACACAAAAAAAAAAGAAGAAAAAATATTGTAATTCACTACGTAGTTGATACTCATCTTAAGCACTACATTAGAAAGCCAAAGGGATGAGTTGCCATTTCCCAAAAATACTATGTGGTCACGAAAGAAAACAAACAAGAAAAAAAGAGAGATACGACTGAATGCAATCATCAGAAAATCTAATCATTTTGCTGTGGGAGACAATTGATCTAGTCGGCCAAATTACAGTTCCGACCAGAACATCCTTTTAGTTTGCTCGTGAGGGCAACAGTCTAACTATATATGTTAATATCACTTCAATTACTAGACTCTGAAGCATGAGTCACCCTTCAAAATCAAAAGATATAAATCTAGAAACAAAATATGTATGACTGAGTCAAAGTCATATACGGCTCTTGCGGCCCTTCCACTTGTCAACGAGCACCAACAGAAAATGAAGTGCGGAAAGCAGAGTGAGATCACGTAAAACGCGAATGAAATACAGATTGTGTTGAAGTATTATGTCTATGTTTTCTTTTTTTAGCTTTAGAACGCTACTATATATATATATATATATATATATATATATATATATATATACATATATATATATATATATATATATATATATATATATATGTATATATATATATATATATATATATATATATATATATATATATATATATACAGAATATAATTTCATGGTTGTAAATTTCAATTCAGCTATAAATTCTTTATATTTCTAATATAACCATAAAATCTTTTCCTATCTAATATATCAAATATCCAGAAATATTCTAATTACAAAACACGAGAACGTTTTCAGCACACTTAACAGCAGACAGACGGTGGAAATGGACAAGTATCTGGTGACTTTCTGTACCCGGGGAAGTTCTTTCACCCCCTCCAATTGCATACTCGGTCACTTTCCCATCTTGGTAGCGTCATTACCAGGTAAGGTCAGCAGGCATACCATCACATGACGACACCCAAAAGAGAATACCAAGTGGAGCGACACAATTCTTTTTCCAAGCCGTACGTCCTGTGTAGGTGCTGATATCATTAAGACGTTGCTGACGCTCGTGCAAATACCATGTGGGGAAAACAAAACAACAGAGGAAGCTTGAGTTGTGTGTCCTAAAGGCTTTTAGGGACTGTTGGTATGTGCACTGCAAGCTAACTGTAGAGTTCAAGTGTGCCTCTGTGGCACGCACACGATGGCACTGCCTTTGGAAACATGTTGACGTTGTGTCGTAGATACAGACTTGCAGTATGTCCCCCATCGAGGAACACAGACGCGAATTCTCACCATGTAACCTACATCGTCAAAGTTGATGCCAGACGAGAGTGAATGCAACTCTATTTAGCTTAGGTTTGAACCCAACTGAACCGAGAGTTACCACAGGATATAATCAGACATACGGAAATTACGACTGAAGGGAAAAAAATAACGAGTTGAACGAATGCCATATCATCATTACTATACTAAGAGCGAAACTGGACTGGTTTTCAGATCTTCGCCGGGTAGACGGAGAGCCGATTTCTTCTCTCACTTCTTTCACCCCACTGCATTCTTGTCTAGCAACAGCAGCAGGGACAGCCAGCAAGAGGCTGACACCATCCAAGGAATGTTTCCCCCAACATAACAAACACAACGCAACACAACACACCACAACACAACACCCAGAAGAAACTTCTGAGGATATATAAACAATGGAAGAGCCTCAGCCGCAGAGGATCTTCCTTGGACTACGAACACGTTTGCTTCACCAGTGTGTGTGTGTGTGTGTGTGTGTGTGTGTGTGTGTGTGTGTGTGTGTGTGTGTGTCTATCACTGCAGCATAATCATCCTCCCACGATACACGTGGCCAGATGAGACGCTTTTACCTTTGGGCCTCACGCGGGGTGTGTGACCTAGGCTGAGTCTCGACTTTTGCCACATAAGACAGTGACCGCAGCACTGCTTCAATATCGGCCGCCTATGTCTTGTCTTTTTTCTTTTTTCTTTTCAGCATCATCCAGCGACGCGGAGAAAGTAGCAGCTGATTCAATTATAAGTAATTCAAACTAGAGTCCCGAGTATTTCCAACTGTTCTAAAGTCAAGCCTATTTAAAACCTGTTTTCTGACATCTTCTCCCGACTGTTTGCTTCGAGAATAACGTTCGAATAAGAATGGATGATACCGAGTCAAAATATCAAGCGAAACTAAAGATGCAGTTTTTACCTGAGGTAAAGATGACATCATGGGGCAGGTCTGGCCACACTCACCCGTCCCCGGCCGATATAAAGCGGAGCGCGGGTGAGCGGTCACCAGTTCAGCTCACAGCCTCAGCTTAACACAACCATGAAGGTACCTGAACCCTGCAACACTAAGTTACCCCGACCCATGACTCACACTTCACCACACTAACTCACACTTGTGTTAAGGACTTCCAAACGTTGCCATGCTCAATGCATTGAGAAAGTCCCTGAGTGTAAAACGTTCCTCTGGACGGAGTACGAGACACACATCTGGACTTGTCAACCTCTTTAGCGACGACACCGAACAAAGTTCATTCAAATCTATCGCAAAAAATCATAAATATATCAAATGATTAAGACGTTTTGTCTGTGATGTCAACGCATCTAGGACACGTAATAAATAAAAATCTTTAGTTTGCTCCTTAAGAACAACGCCTGTTTTCCCCATCTTTATATTCTAAAGCTGGGGACTGTGTACACACCAAATTATACTTCAAGTGTGGACAGACGAAGACTTTTCTCACAAAGCGCCGATTCTGTGCTGTGGACGGGCAATGCCTGACCACCACAAAGACAGCGTCACACTTACCAGACGACCCTCCTACCCGCGTTACGGAACCAAACGACAGAACTGCCTCTCCTTCGTCCAACAACCTTCCGGCATCAATCATCCACACTAAATGGTTATGCGACAATGGACTTTGCGACAGGACACGCAAAACACCTGCCTGAACAGTGTTTATCCCTCCCCCAGACAGTGGCTCTGGTGCTCTCGATGGTGGCGACGGTGGCCTGGACGGCTCCACAGAGCGGCTTGAACTACCAGCCACCTGTGCAGCCCCAGTACGTCACCTCACAACCCCAGTACCCTGACGTCCCCGCCCAGTACACCTTCCACTGGGATGTCAGCGACGACTACTCAGGCAACTACTATGGCCACCAGGAGCAGCGGGACGGAGACAACACCCAAGGAAGGTCAGTGGCTCGAGGAACACAGTGCAGTCGTACTGTTATGTAAACTCACTCACAAGCATATAAGGGTAAGTAGTTCTCAAAAGGTCTCCACAATTCACGGGACTCAGTAAACCACGTCAGTAAGTTATCGTACAAAGTCATGGACGTTCCCTTCAAAAATCAGCCCAAGTCATAGCCTCAAGAGGGATTGCATTAAATCACGTTTACTTTCACTGGGTAGATTCTCATTGCCAAAAACAGTATCTCTTCCACACTGTCTTGGCATTTTGAAATTCCGCCTTAACATCTAATGGCCTCATCTCAGCCTCTGGTCTTCCTGATTCTTCCTATCTGATAGCTAACTTTCACAGCCACTAACTGCTACATATCACACCATGTGATGTTCACACGTAAATTAATCTAAACAATTTTACCACTGCGAGCCCTACAGCTGAAACAAATATCGAGAACGGGAGGAGCACAAAGGTAAATTGTTTAGATTAGTTAATATATGAACGTTACATGTTCTGATATAGATACATTAAACCGAGACGCCCGGTAAGATGCCTTGCAGCGTCTTCAGAACCAGAGTATGGGCGGCCTGTCTCACCCTTCTGGCCTACAATGATTAGGCGGGGCCCTTGAGTTGTAAGATAACATTTCCAGAGAGAAGAAGAGCAAGAGAGATGTTTTGTCCATCGGTGGTCAAGTGGTTACATTATCCGACTATCGTTCTCGGTAGCCCGGGTTCAACTCCAGGGTTCGCAGGGGTAAAATCATCTAGATTATAATGACTCCCATGCTCAAAAGTCTGGTTCTGAACCTGATGGCTTCACGCATCAGAACCTGAGCATTTAAAACTGTTACTTCCACTCACTTGAAGCCGGTTACACATCTGATGTATGTATTATTTTTTTATCTAACGCTTAACCCAGACACCTGCTCATTTTCCCCCACTCACCGGCTTACCTACACACCTACTGGTACTTCAACATTAATCAATTCCTACACACTTCCAAGTAGTGACAACCCAGGAATTTGTTGTTTTCTCTTGATATATGACTTGGATGTGAGATCCAGAATTTCCTTAGTGACATAAGAGATGCTTTTTGAAATCTAAGCCAGGGATGTTTTACAAAACAGAGAGAATGAGAGAGAGAGAGAGAGAGAGAGAGAGAGAGAGAGAGAGAGAGAGAGAGAGAGAGAGAGAGAGAGAGAGAGAACCAGTATCTATATAGAGACAGCATTATTCTTCCTCCCATCATGAACTCATTTTCATTTGAATAATCGTGTTGTCCACAGGTACTACGTCCAGATGCCTGACGGTCGTCGTCTGAACGTGGAGTACTACGCCGACCAATATGGCTACCACCCCACACTAACCTACGAGGGCGAGGCACAGTACCCCAGCTTACCCTCTCCGGGTTACCCCCAGCCTTCCCCAACCCCAGGACCAGTGTATGTATAGACCACCCCTGCACCCTTCCTGCCTTCCCTAACTCCCCCGCAAGTCTACAATCAGCAAGGAAAATAACTTCCCTAAACGAAGTTTCAATTCAATTCTAATTTCTACATCCTTAATGCATCGCTAGTTCTATCTTCCCTATAGCAATCATTACAAGTTTTACTTCATCAGTTATATTCAAATCTATACTGCTCAGTTTATCACTGTGGCCCTGACACTGTGGCGTTCCTGGAGAACGACATGTCCAAGGGCACCTCCAACATGTTATGTGGCTCCTTCCAAGTTGTTCCTGTATATCGCGTAAGCAGAGCCAGCCTTGTTCTAGTTCTTCTCCTCTGAAGTGTGTGAGTTCCCAAGGATCTCCACGACTCTCCCATACAGTGTTATGCTTATCATTGTTGCCTCTTGTTATACGTTACTTGTTAACCATCTCCTATGCCTAGTTTTAACTAGTCACGAGAGAAATCATTTTGCCATATATGTATATCTATATTTTTGTACAGAGAAGTTATCAAAACACGAAATAAACTTATACAGAAAAACTATTTTTACTTGCCCTATATATTGATATTTAAATATTGTAAAACATAATATTCTGTAATAAAATATTGTTCCAATATACTCTGTGCAGCATAACATGTTTATATTACACTCACAATATCAGTTTATATCCCGTAACGATACTCTTAAAAAAAAAACCTGAGATGCAGTAACCGTATACAACAAAGCCAAGCTGGAGGATACGCAGCAGCTGCTCTGTCCAAGATGGACCTGCCATCACGCACACGGTGAGTTGTGACGGGCCGAGAGGCTAGCAGCCCTCTAGCAAAGTGAAAAATGTTTTGTAGGAGGCAACACAATGCATCTGTATAGCCTCGACTTACGTGAACATTATACGTTTAAACAGAATCTGTCCAGCGTATGTATACATGTGGATACTCGCCCCTTATGGTTAATCACTATTCGGATAATTCATGTTGGCTTACATTTCAGCAAGTCATGTACTGAGATACGTAATGCCCGTTAAAATTATTGGCTCCCCATTTTCGTGTAAATCAAAAACAATCATTATACAAAATTAGTATGTACGATTAATTTTACAGAAACTGAACACAGACACCAGACATGAAGAAAAATCAGTTAGAAGAATTTTGCAATGAACTCCAAGCATTATAATGGGAGATTTTGCCTTAACAATATATAAGTGGGGTTGGGAGTGGATTGTGCCCTTTCTAGTAGCTTCGTGCTTCGTCTTTCCATGAAGTTTACCTCATTTCACCTGAGCTTTATAGCATTCGTTGAGAATCTCACTCGAGGTGTGAATACATCATACGGGGATCAAGTCAATAATGTCACGGCTTGAGAAAGATTTAGCACAAATAATCACTAACAAATTACGTCTGACGAAGCTTCTAGTATTGTTCCATTTAACATTGGTTAGAATAATAAGGATAGATTCAGATCTCAATATTTGCAATAAGGGAAAGACAAGGATGACATCGTAGAGTGAAAACGTAAACGGTGAGGCAATTTTAACTAGTAGGAGGCAACATATGTACTACTGAGAAACGGACGACCATTTTCTAGCATTGACATTTAAAGAAATGATTACCTCTTCTTAATAAATATATCACAGAGAAAAATCCATGATGGTAATAACGAACACGAGGAAGTAAAATACGGAAATCTACGTATCAAATGCGTCAAACAATAAAAAGAAATGTACTTGACTGAAAGGCTCAAAGAGGCACCAAAGAAATCTATAGTTACGTTTGATAAAAGACCACCATTCCCTGGTCATTTATGGAGATATGCCACTTGGAGGAAGAGGAATATATTGCAAAGATCATAAATGATTTTCACGTTCACTTACCTTCATCATGATAGACAACTGCTGCAGTTCCACTGGCAAGGGATGGTAACATTTTGTAACATACTAACATACACGAAAAATAACCTGTGGAATCCACTGATAGCGGATCATAAAATTTTGCAACATACTGATTTACAATATAAAGGGCATACTATGTACATTATAGCTACTAAAAGATGATTAAATGATAAGACCTTTTCATTTCTATCCAAAATCTATGTAAGAAGCCAAAAATAAGATACATATGACCCTGGATGCTCTTCATCATCAAGCACTTCTTGAAATGTTCTATGGAACGATGATGATTAGAAAATATAATAGCCTTTGCCTAGGTATCTAAATGTCCATTGCTGGCAAACTTTTGTAAACCCCCATGTGAAACATAA
>NC_092273.1:13785924-13853424 GCF_036320965.1 Panulirus ornatus
TTATTTTACTTCGTTCAAAACCTTTCCTTGAGGAAATCATATCCATGATGAATCCCTTCCCTCATTTATCCGTCTAGATCAAGACTCATACATGAAAGGCCTAAACTAGGTTGAAATATTACACGAAACTAAAGATGCAGTTTTTACCTGAGGTAAAGATGACGTCATGAGGCATGTCTGGCCACACTCCCGTCCCCGGCCGATATAAAGCGGAGCGCGGGTTAGCGGGCAGCAGTTCAGCTCACAGCCTCAGCTTAACACAACCATGAAGGTACCTGAACCCTGCAACACTAAGTTACCCCGACCCATGACTCACACTAACTTACACTTCTCTTAAGGACTTCTAAACGTTGCCATACTCTGTATTGTGTACGACAAACTCACATCTGGTCTTGTTGACTCATCAGTGGTATGATATCAAACGAAATTCATACTCGACTTTAGTAAGTATTTTCAATACAAAATTTCAAACTTCTTTTCTTAGCATGTTAATATTGAAAAGTCTTTAGGTTATTTAATAAACACAATGTATGGTAAGGTTTCCTATCTGAATATTCTAAAGATGGAGATTCAATACAGCCCAGATGTACTTCAAAAGTGGACATACGAAGACGACTCTGTGGTAGACGGACGATGATTGACCGTCACAAAGCGAGCGTCACAATTGACGACGACCCACCCACTCGTGTTACGAGACCACATGACATAGCTACCTTCCGTCGTCCAACGACCTCAATACCAATACCAGTGTATACCAATAGTGACGGTACACGCTAACAGCTGCCTTTATACTGTTTACCCTTCAGACAGTGGCTCTGGTGCTCTCGATGGTGGCGGTGGCCTGGGCGGGTCCACAGGGCGGCTTGACATACCAGCCGCCGGTCGTGGTACAGCCCCAGTACGTTACCCAGTACGATGACGCCCCCGCCCAGTACTCCTTCCATTGGGACATAAACGATGACTACTCAGGCAACTACTACGGCCACCAGGAGCAGCGGGACGGAGACAGCACCAAGGGAAGGTCGGTGGTTTCAACAGTAAACACTCTATGTTTCCCTGAACTCAAAAACTGATTTTAAATCCAGTCACAGGAATTTACGAGTACACAGATCTCAAAAGACCTTTCCAGTATGCTATTCCGTACATCAGTTTGAGGATCTCACTCTACTTCTACAGTAAGCAGAGTTGAGACCTTGATAAATCGTGCTCTTGAAAAGTGTCAGAAATTATCTTTAAGATTAACTCCAGTCATAACTTCGAAAAGTATCGTTGGTCTTCAGTTAGTATATTCGTAAGGCTAATCAGTCTGTACTATTACATGGTCTCTTACTTGAAATTCCGCCTTACCATCTCGAGGTTCCTTCCAATGTTATGAGTACCGGTGACCTTTCTTTGCTCCTCCCATCTAAAACACAGTCTTCGCATACTTTGGTTCTTCTCACCTGAAACTCCACCTTTACACGTTTAGGCTTTGCTTTACTAAATCTCCTACACTGAACCTGCTGCCTTCTTCAGCCTGAAACTTCGTATTTAAATCTTTCTTCCTTCCTCCCATCTAATGCTCCAGCTCTATACATTACTGAGTTCTTTTTCTTTAACCTTTCTTTCCACACCTGCTGACTTCTCACATGAGAAACTGCATTTTTCAATCTGTTCGTTTCGTGCACCTACGCACATGTTTCATTTTCCAATGTGGCAGCTTAACTCGCACCTGTTGGTACACTGCAACGTAATCCTACACACACCAAACATCTGAACACATCTTCCCAAGTTTAAAGTTTACTTTCAAGTTTACCATCTATCTACATTCTAAGGGACATAGATGATGCTTTTGAAAGTGAAATGCAGCAGTGAATGTGCAACAGATAACAGGAAAAAAGAGAGAGAGAGAGAGAGAGAGAGAGAGAGAGAGAGAGAGAGAGAGAGAGAGAGAGAGAGAGAGAGAGAGAGAGAGAATCGATTTTTATAAACTACTGAGCACTATTATTCTTCTCGCCAAAAACCCATTTTCATCTGAAAACTTGTATTGTCCACAGTTACTACGTCCGGATGCCTGACACTCGCCTGCTAAGAGTTGACTACTACGTCGACCAATTTGGCTACCACCCCACACTAACCTACGAGGGCGAGGCACAGTACCCCAGCTTACCGATTCCGGGATACCCCCAGCCTTCCCCAACCCCAAGACCAGTGTATGTGCAGACCACCCCCGCACCCTTCCTGCCTTCACCAACTCCCCCACAGATCTACACTCTGCCAGGAAAATAAGTTTCTTAAACGAAGCTTGAAATCAGTTTCCACTTCTACATCCTTAATGCATCGCTAGTTCTATCTTCCCTATAGCAATCATCACAAATTTCACTTCATCAGTTATATTCAAATCTATACTGCTCAGTGCATCACTGTGGCCCTGACACTGTGCCGTTCCTGGAGAACGACATGTCCAAGGGCACCTCCAACATGTTATGTGGCTCCTTCCAAGTTGTTCCTGTATATCGCGTTGGCAGAGCCAGCCTTGTTCTAGTTCTTCTCCTCTGAAGTGTGTGAGTTCCCAAGGATCTCCACGACTCTCCCATACAGTGTTATGCTTATCATTGTTGCCTCTTGTTATACGTTACTTGTTAACCATCTCCTATGCCTAGTTTTAACTAGTCACGAGAAATTATTTAACATATATGTATATCTATATTTTTGTACAGAGAAGTTCTTAGAACATGAAATAAACTTATACAGAATAAACATTTTTACTTGACCCATATTGTAATGTTTAAATATCATAATACATAAAATTCTATTATGAAATATTCTATTACATTATATTCTGTATAATATGACGTGTTTATATTACAATTTCTTCAGCTCACTAAGTTACTTATACATGTGGAAGAAGTTGACTCATCGGCCACGCTAACCCTGACACTCACAATATCAGTTGATATCCCATAAGGATACTCTTAAAAACCCTGAGATGCAGTAACCGTATACAACAAAGCCAAGCTGGACGATACGCAGCAGCTGCTCTGTCCAAGATGGACCTGCCATCACGCACACGGTGAGTTGTGACGGGCCGAGAGGCTAGCAGCCCTCTAGCAAAGTGAAAAATGTTTTATAGGAGGCAACATAGTGCATCTGTACAGCCAAACCTTACGTGAACACTCTACCTTTTCATAGAATCTGTCCAGCGTACATATACAAGTGGATTGTCGACCATTATGGTTAATCACTATTCGGATAATTCATGTTGGCTTATATCTAAACTAGTCCCGTACCGAGATTTGTAATGCCCGTTAAAATCATCAACTGCCCATTTTCGGGTAAATCAAACACAATTATTACACAATATCAAAAATATGTAGGATTAATTTTACAGCCACTGACCACAGACACCAGACATGAAGGAAAATCAGTAAGAAGAATTTTGCAATGAACTCCATGCATTATAATGGGAGATTTTGCCTTAACAATATATAAGTGGGGTTGGGAGTGGATTGTGCCCTTTCTAGTAGCTTCGTGCTTCGTCTTTGCATGAAGTTTACCTCATTTCACCTGAGCTTTATATCATTCGTTGAGAATCTCACTCGAGGTGTGAATACATCAAACGGGGATCAAGTCAATAATGTCACGGCTTGAGAAAGATTTAGCACAAATAATCACTAACAAATTACGTCTGACGAAGCTTCTAGTATTGTTCCATTTAACATTGGTTAGAATAATAAGGATAGATTCAGATCTTAATATTTGCAATAAGGGAAAGACAAGGATGACATCGTAGAGTGAAAACGTTAACGGTGAGGCAATCAAACTAGTAAAAGGCAACATATGTACTACTGAGAAACACAACCATTTTCTAGAACTGACACTTGAAGAAAGAATTGCCTCTTCTTAAAGAATATAGCACAGAGAAAAATCCATGACGGCAATAACGAAAACGAGGAAGTAAAATAAGGAAATTCATGTATTAAATGCGTAAACCAACAAAAAGAAATGCACTTTCCTGAATTGAACAAAGAAACACCAAAGATATTTGTAATATTTGATAGAAGACCACCAGTCCCTGGTCATTTATGGATAAAGGCCACTGAGTTCAAGAGGAAAGTATTGCAAAGATCATACATGATTTCTACTTTCACTTATCTCCATCATTATAGGTGTAGTTCCACTGGTAAGGGATGATAACATTTTGTAACATACTAACATACACGAAAGATAACTGGTGGAGTCCACTGGTAGCGGATGATAACATTTTGTAACATACTAACATACACGGAAGATACCTGGTCGAGTCCACTGGTAGCGGATGATAACATTTTGTAACATACTAACATACACGGAAGATACCTGGTCGAGTCCACTGGTAGCGGATGATAACATTTTGTAACATAATGAATAATAATAAGTAGTAATCTATGGCCAAAATTAGTAATCTATGGCCAAGCCTCAGCATGCGTAGACGTGAAAACTGTCTTGTTAAAGGAATGAATAGTGGGACACACACTTTATTCAATATATCTTAATGACGCTGATAATGGGCTGAGTTGAGGTTGTCAAATCTATAAACGAATGTGAGCTAGCAAGAAAAATCTCAGTTGAAAATGAACCTTTTCAGATTCAAGGGAAAAAGGAAAAAGTGATAATACTTGAAATGGTATATGAATTTTGATTTGATAATTGCCAAGTATTACACATGAACTATTAAAAATAAATAAATTCTTAGGTGTAAAAAAACATGATGTGATTACTACTGAGTCAAAATCGAAGCTTTTCCCGATTCTTCACACGTCTATATCAGATATTTGATTTCGAACAGATCCCTGAAATTTCAATAAATTTTCAATATATACAGTTGTATTTTGTACCACATTATTTCCCTAACTTAAACTGTCAAACCTAACACACAATACTAATGTGAAGACTTCCAGCATGTACAAGTTTAGAGATGTACGTTTGCAGTCAACCGATAACAGGTTCTCAAATTCCCCGAATTTTTAGTATCACTACTCAACCACTACTCTTGCCACACCGGCAAGTCAAAGAGTTTATCAGTGGCCCTACCGCTGGCAGCAGTACACCCAAACAGAGCGACACTGAAGCGCAGCCAATGGAGGAAAAAATATGTTTATGGAGATCTGAGAGATGTATGGCTGTGTTAGGCCCTAGCCATCCTGTAGTGATGCACTGAGACAAGAAAGCAGATCCTTTACTATCCTGTAAGTCTACCTTGTAAGATGACTCTGGCTGTCCTATTTATGTCGTAATGATAAACACCTTATGCTGTCCCGCTGGTCGGGCCAAGACCATGCCACACATGTATCCAATTCAATAATCATTCACAAGACTAATAAATAATACCTTATTGTTCCTTGTAGTAGAAATAACTTTCTATCAGCATTTTCTATGCAACAACATCTCCATTTATTAAAGCATATCTGAGCGGTGCACTTAAAACTTTTTTCTTAAATGCAGTAAAAAAGTTTATCTTCGTTCAAAATCTTCCCTTGCAAAAATCATATCCATTTTGAGTTACTTTCCGCATTTTATCCCTCTAGATCAAGACTTGCACATGAAAGGCCTACATAAGATTGAAATATTACACGAAACTAAAGATGCAGTTTTTACCTGAGGTAAAGATGACGTCATGAGGCATGTCTGGCCACACTCACCCGTCCCCGGCCGATATAAAGCGGAGCGCGGGTGAGCGAGCAGCAGTTCAGCTCAAAGCCTCAGCTTGACACAGCTATGAAGGTACCAGAACCCTGCAACACTAAGTTATCCCGACCCATGACTCACACTTCGCTCCGCTAACTTACACTTCTCTTAAGGACTTCTAAACGTTACCATACTCTGTGTTGGGTAGGACAAACTCACATCTGGACTTGTCAACTCATCAGTGGAATATCAAACGAAATTCATATTAGACTTTCGTAAATCTTTTCAATACTATATTGCAAACTTCTTTTCATGGCATCTTAATATATCAACATTGAAAACCCTTTACGTTATTTAATAACCACAATTTTCGGTAAGGCTTTCTATCTAAATATTCTAAAGATGGAGATTCAATACAGCCCAGATGTACTTCAAAAGTGGACATACGAAGACGACTCTGTGGTAGACGGACGATGATTGACCGTCACAAAGCGAGCGTCACAATTGACGACGACCCACCCACTCGTGTTACGAGACCACATGACATAGCTACCTTCCGTCGTCCAACGACCTCAATACCAATACCAGTGTATACCAATAGTGACGGTACACGCTAACAGCTGCCTTTATACTGTTTACCCTTCAGACAGTGGCTCTGGTGCTCTCGATGGTGGCGGTGGCCTGGGCGGGTCCACAGGGCGGCTTGACATACCAGCCGCCGGTCGTGGTACAGCCCCAGTACGTTACCCAGTACGATGACGCCCCCGCCCAGTACTCCTTCCAATGGGACATAAACGATGACTACTCAGGCAACTACTACGGCCACCAGGAGCAGCGGGACGGAGACAACACCAAGGGAAGGTCGGTGGTTTCAACAGTAAACATTCTATGTTTCCCTGAACTCAGAAACTGATTTTAAACCCAGTCACAGGAATTTACGGGTACACAGATCTCAAAAGACATTTCCAGTATGCTATTTAGTAAATCAGTTTGAGGATCTCACTCTACTTCTACAGTAAGCAGAGTTGAGACCTTGATAAATCGCGCTCATGCAAAGTGTCAGAAATTATCTATAAGATTAACTCCAGTCATAACTTCGAAAAGTATCGTTGGTCTTCAGTAAGTACATCTTTAAGGCTAATCAGGCTGTACTATTACACTGTCTCCTACTTGAAATTCTGCCTTGACATCTCGAAGTTCCTTCCAATGTTAAGAGTACCGGTGACCTTTCTTTGCTCCTCCCATCTAAAACACAGTCTTCGCATATTTTGGGTCTTCTCACCTGAAACTCCACCTTTACACGTTTAGGCATTTCTTTACTAAATCTCCTACAATGAACCTGCTGCGTTCTTCAGCCTGACACTTTCTTCCTTCCTCCCATCTAATGCTCCAGCTCTATACATTACTGAGTTCTTTTTCTTTAACCATTCTTTCCTCACCTGCTGACTTCTCGCAAGAGAAACTGCATTTTTCAAGCTGTTCCTTTTTTGCACCTGAAGTCGGTATCTTTAATCTTCCACCTACGCACATGGTAACTTTTCCCACTTGGCAGCTTACCTCACACCTGCTGGTACACTGACACCTGTTCCCTACACACACATCTGTCCATGATGTTCCACCAACGGTCTTGAGACATCTTCTCAAGTCTGATATTGAGTTGTAAGTTGACCATGTACCTACATTCTAAGCGACATAAAAGATGCTTTTCAAAGTGAAGTATAGCAGTGGATTTGCAACACATAACGGTAAAACACATACAGAAAGAGAGAGAGAGAGAGAGAGAGAGAGGGAGAGAGAGAGAGAGAGAGAGAGAGAGAGAGAGAGAGAGAGAGAGAGAGAGAGAGAGAACCAGTATCTATATAGAGACAGCATTATTCTTCCTCCCATCATGAACCCATTTTCATTTGAATAATCGTGTTGTCCACAGTTACTACGTCCAGATGCCTGACACTCGCCTGCTAAGAGTTGACTACTACGTCGACGAATATGGCTACCATCCCACAATAACCTACGAGGGCGAGGCACAGTACCCCAGCTTACCCATTCCGGGATACCCCCAGCCTTCCCCAACCCCAGGACCAGTATATGTACAGACCACCCCAGCACCCTTCCTGCCTTCACCAACTACCCCACAAATCTACGCCCTGCTATGAAAATAAGTTCCTTAAACGAAGCTAGAAATCAGTTTCCAGTTCTACATCCTTAATGCATCGCTAGTTCTATCTTCCTTATAGCAATCATTACAAGTTTCACTTCATCAGTTATATTCAAATCTATACAACTCAGTGCATCACTGTGGCCCTGACACTGTGGCGTTCCTGGAGAACGACATGTCCAAGGGCACCTCCAACATGTTATGTGGCTCCTTCCAAGTTGTTCCTGTATATCGCGTTTGCAGAGCCAGCCTTGTTCTAGTTCTTCTCCTCTGAAGTGTGTGAGTTCCCAAGGATCTCCACGACTCTCCCATACAGTGTTATGCTTATCATTGTTGCCTATTGTTATACGTTACTTGTTAACCATCTCCACCGTCTAATCTTAAGTAAGCAATGAGCATAGACGTCCTGCCAAGATAATGGATGTATATACCTATTTTTTGATACACAGATAGTCTGTTAGCCCATATAATAAACTAATCCAAACGACAGTTTTTTCTTCTTTAATGTATATATTAACAAATATTGAACAGTTGTCCATTAATGCATAAGCAAAGACATGAACAAGCAGAAGTGGAGCAATAAAGACACCTAATGACATATATGTACACACACACATACACACAAACACACACATATATCTATATATATATATATATATATATATCATACAAATCTCCAACAGCCAGGATTGAACCTGGGACCGCTGTGCAAAAGCCTCGAACGCTACCGCTAGGCTATGATCGCCCCTTGGTGAAATGACTATTCGAATACTATGTACTCGAATACCCTTCGTCTCACGTTGGTTTGCACCGGGGTCTACACCGGTCTTTTCACATCAGGCTCACACAGCCAGAAGATAGCATTTTACCGAACCTAACTGTACAACGCGGAGGAATATGAATGTTTTGTATGTTCTATGAAGGTGCGCGTTTATATGCACTTTGTTCGTATTCATATACCTCCACGTTGTACAATTAGGTACGGGTATAATGCTATCTGCTAGCTGTACGAGCCTGATGAGAAATGACCGGTGTAGACCCCGTTGCTCACCAACGTGAGACGAAGGGTATTCGAGTACATAGTATTCGAATAGTCATTTCCCTAGGGGGCGATCATAGCCTAGTGGTAGCGCTCTCGCCTGTTGCACAAGGGTACCGGATTCGATCCTGGCTGTCAAAGGTTTGTATGTTCTATGAAGTTGCACGTTCATATGCACTTTGTTCGTATATATATATATATATATATATATATATATATATATATATTTATATATGTATAAGGGAGCTTTATGGTTTTACTGATAATTTCCGCAAAGAGTGAATACATCAAAAAGCATCTCATTAATAAAGCTATGTCTGAAGATTTGAATTTGATACAAATGATCACAAAAAATAAGCTGGGTTCGACGTGCCTCTTAATGTTCTTCAACTCATCATTACTTACAGAAAGAAAAGACATATGTAGAGTTTAATGAAACTCGCAATGATCTGGACAGCAAAACCTGGAATGATATCGTACTTGAAAACAATACAGACGTAGCCAGACCTAGACAGAAAGATTCAGCCAAACATTCACACAAGTACAGGGGAACATGTGTACCACTGAGAAACAGACAGACATTTTCTAGAACTAACATTTAGATAGAGAATTGCCTATTACTAAATAGAATAAAATAAATAGGGCAAAGGAAACTCCACGATACCGATAACCAACATGATCAGGATAAACACGGTAATTCGTGTATACAATACCTCGGAGCAGAGCCAACAACAGTAAGAAATCCACACTGTTCAATTAAACAAAGAAACACTACAGAATTTTGTAGTTAAGTTTGATGGAAGAGAACCATTCCCTAGTCAGTTATAGAAAATGGCCACTTGGTTCACGGCAAAGATATTGCAAAGATCATAAATGATATCCTCTGTCACTTGTCTTCATCATTATAGATAACTGGTGCAGTACCACTGGTAAGGGATGATAACATTTTGCAACATACTGACACACACATGAAAGATAACCGGTGGAGTCCACTGATAAGGGACGATAACATTTTGCAACATACTGATATAAAACATCAAGTTATACTTTCTGCATTATAACCATTGAAAATTGATTAAACGATAAGATCTTATACATTTTATAAGATAACAGTGGAAGAAAACAAAAGTAAGATAACTAAGACCCTGGCTGCTCTTTACAATAATTCAATACGTAGCCGAAGTGTTCTATATAAAGCTGATCTTCAAAAATATAATATAATTGCCCCTGGCTGGAAATAACTACCTAATCACCTTGACGTCTGTTGTTGACAACCTTATGTAAACCTCCATTTCAAGATTAACTGTACATCACAGAGGGAGTCATAATTTGATTAACGATGCACAACTTGGTCTTTGACTCAATTGCCCAAGTCTGAAATGTCTGCATGGTTTCATTTGTAATATAATCAACATACAAGATATAAAGCCGATGACGTCATTTACTTTCATCAGCATAATCCATTCGATATAGACCCATATCAAAAGTTATTAAGTCACATGATACTGATAATGTTGTACTTCCATGGCAAAGTATTGGATGACTTGTCATAAAGATAATAAAAAATAATCTATGGTTAAGCCTCAGACTGGTCAGACGTGAAAATGGGTTTGTTGCGGAGATCAGTTTTGGAACATGCTCTTTTTTATTGATATATCTTCGTAACGCTGATAATGGCCTATGTTTAAGTTGTCAAACTCTGAAATAAATGTGAGATGGGAGGAAAAATATCAAGGGAAAATAAACATTTTCGGCTTCAAGCACAACAAGAATATACAAACAGGGCTCACAAGTGGAACACGAATTTTGATATGGTTAAGTGCCAAGGTTTACACATGAATCATTAAAACCAAATATATTCTTAGCTATAATGACCAGTTCTTCAAAGAATTTTTGAGAGATATTCAATTTACAATGAACTTTGGAATTTGACCAAATTTTCATCATGTGTAGTTGTTTCATATTTTACGTTTCCATCCTAACTTAATGTTGCAGAATCTAACACACGGAATCAATGAGAAGTCTTCCGGCTTGTACAAGTTTTGAGACAACTGCTCTGACGACACGGGCAAGTCATAGAGCAGGTCAGTAGCTCTGCACGCTGCCAGCTGTACCCCGCAGAGAGAGAGAGAGAGAGAGAGAGAGAGAGAGAGAGAGAGAGAGAGAGAGAGAGAGAGAGAGAGAGAGAGAGAGAGAAACACTAGAAGTGGGGCAAGGGTTGCAACCCAAAGAGGAAAGCCCACTTTTTATGGAGATGTGGGAGGTGCTAGGGCGTCGCCGACCTATGATGATGTTCTGAGACATAACAGTAGAGTCCCTGACTCTCCTGTAATTCATTTTGTGCTCAAGACGGGAACCTGTTTCTCCCACGACGCCCCAGGACAATGGATGTTCACACAGCCATCGTCCTACATATGTTTCACTGTCCAACGGGAGAATCATCCACGGTGAACACGACGAATTATGAATAATATATGTGATTGTCACTTGCAGCAGCTGAAACTTTTTCTAACTATTTTCAAAGTCAAAACATTTCCCAATGATATAAAAGCATATCTAGAAGCGGGCGTGAAGGCAATACTTAACGTTGCATTTAAAACTTTCTTATTATCCATACTAACAAAGTCACATGTTTACTTCGCTCAGAATTTTCCCTTGCGAAAATCCTGTGTATGATAAATTACTTCCCCGATTTCCCTCCCTCTAGAACGAGACTCGTACATGAAAGGCCTAACGAGGTTAAAATGTTACGCGAAACTAAAGATGCAGTTTTTACTTGAGGTAAACATGACGCAATGAGGCATTTCTGGCCACACTCACCCGTCCCAGGCAGATATAAAGCGGAGCGCGGGTCACCGGTCACCAGTTCAGCTCACAGCCTCAGCTTGACACAACCATGAAGGTACCTAAACCTGCAACACTAAGTTACCCCGATCCATGACTCACACTTCACCCAGCTAACTCACACTTGTGTTAAGGACTTCTAAACGCTGCCATTCTCTGTACTGGGTACGACAAACTCACATGTGGACTTATCGACTCATGGAATAGTATCAAACAAAATTTATATTCAACTTTAGTGAATCTTTTAAAATATCAGCTAATTACTTGCGATCTTTTCCCGGGATGTCCATTCGTCAAAAATCCATTAAAAACTCTTTAGCTTATTTGTTAAACACAAAAATGCACAGTGAGGTTTCCCATATTCATATCTAAAGCTGGACAATCTATACAACGCAACTGTACTCCAGTGTGAACAGACGAAGACGAGTTCATCTCACCAAGCGGCCACTCTGTGGTAGACGGACGAGGCTTCACCACCATAAAGAAAGCGTTGCACTTAGAAGACGACCTACCTCCCCGTATCACGAGACCACATGACACAACTACCTTCCCTCGTCCAACAATTTACATACACTCTGTGTACTTCAGCGACAGTGGACATGATGACGGTACACACCAACACCTGTTTGATTAGTGTTTATCCTTCCTCAGACAGTGGCTCTGGTGCTATCGATGGTGGCGACGGTAGCCTGGGCGGCTCCACAGGGAGGCTTAGGGTACCAACCGCCTGTGCAACCCCAGTACGTCACCGTACAACCCCAGTATCCTGACGCCCCCGCCTACTATTCCTTCCACTGGAATGTCAACGACGACTACTCAGGCAACTACTATGGCCACCAGGAAGAGCGGGACGGAGACAACACCAAGGGAAGGTCAGTGGCTCGAGGAACACAGTGCAGTCTTACTGTTTTATAAACCCACTCACAAGCATTTAAAGGTAAACACTTCTCAAAAGGCCTTCACAGCTCACAGGACCCAGTAAACCACGTTAGTAAGTCATCGTACACAGTATTGCGTATTATCTTTAAAGTTACCTCCAGCCACGAACTTCAAAAACATACGTGTTTATCTAATGATCCTTTATCTTCACCAGGCAGACTCTTATGGCTTTTGACAGTATCCTTATGCATAACGTCTCTAACTTGAAATTTCGCCTTTATATCTCGTGACTCATGCCAACAGAAAGTCCACCTCTGGTCTTCCTGGTTCCTCCCATTTCATACTCAGCTTTTACTACTCATTCCTACATATCAGAATATGTAATGCTCACATGTAAATCAATCTAAACAATCTTCCTACACACTCTCGTCTTCAACATATCGAACCAAACATACTTTCTTTTAACTAACAAAGACAGAAGTGTTTTTGCAGGAGATATAAAGAAAATTATTCGTCCTCCCATCATGAACCCATTTTTATCTGAATACTCCTGCTGTCCACAGTTACTACGTCCAGCTGCCTGACGGTCGTCGGCAGAAGGTTGACTACTACGTCGACGCCTATGGTTACCACCCCGTTATAACCTACGAGGGCGAGGCAGTGTACCCTAGCCCACCGTCTCAGGGTTACATACACCCTTCCCCAGCCCCACAACCTGTGTATGTGCACACCACCCCCGTACCCTTCCTGCCTTCCTCAACTCCCTCACAGATCTACGCTCTGACAGGAAAATAACTTCCCTAAACAAAGACTCAAATCAATTTACAGTTCAAAACCCTCAAGTGCATCGCTAACACTATCATCCCTACAGCAATTACTACAAACTTCACTTCCTCAGTTATATTCAGATCTATAATGCCCAGTGTATCGCTCTGGCCCTGACACTGTGCCGTTCCTGGAGAACGACATGTCCAAGGGCACCTCCAACATGTCATGTGGCTCCCTCGAATTTGTTCCTGCAAATCGAGTTGACAGAGCCAGCCTTGTTTTAGTTCTTCTCCTCAGAAGTGTGTGAGTTCTCAAGGATCTCCACGACTCTCCCATACAGTGTTATGCTTATCATTGTTGCCTCTTGTTATACGTTACTTGTTAACCATCTTCACCGTCTAGTCTTAAACAAGCAATGTAAACCTAGACGCCCTACTAAGAGATATATTTTGCTATTATGTATAGATGTATTTTTGTACTTTGTTGTTGTTCTGAGAATAAAGAATTACTGTAAATAAAATTGTTTTTCTTGCGTCTTTGGTAATGGAAAGAACTTATTATCCAAGGTTGTTTGTGAACAAAATTCTAATTCAGAAAGCATGCATATACCTAAGACTCACTCGCACTCACACACACACACATACACACACACACACACACACACACACACACACCCATATGTGTGTGTGTGTGGCTGGGTGGCGACGGGAATGAATAAGGGCAGCAAGTATGAATTATGTACACGTGTATGTATATACATGTGTAGTGGGTGGGTTGGGCCATTCTTTTGTCTGTTTCCTTGCTCTACCTAGCTAACGCGTGAGACAGCGACAAAGTATAATATATATATATATATATATATATATATATATATATATATATATATATATATATATATATATATATATATATATATTTATATATATATATATATATATATATATATATATATATATATATATATATATATATATATATATATTTCTTTTCTTTTCTTTCTTTCAAACTATTCGCCATTTCCCGCGTTAGCGAGATAGCGTTAAGAACAAAGGACTGGGCCTTGGAGGGAATATCCTCACCTGGCTCCCTTCTCTGTTCCTTGTTTTGGAAAATTAAAAAAAAAAAACGATAGGGGAAGATTTCCAGGCCCCCGCTCCCTCCCCTTTTAGTCGCCTTCTACGACACGCAGGGAATACGTGGGAAGTATTCTTTCTCCCCTATCCCCAGGGATATATATATATAAATATATATATATATATATATATATATATATATATATATATATATATATATATATATATATATTTCTTTTCTTTCTTTCAAACTATTCGCCATTTCCCGCATTAGCGAGGTAGCGTTAAGAACAGAGGACTGGGCCTTTGAGGGAATACCCTCACCTGGCCCAATTCTCCGTTCCTTCTTTTGGAAAATTGAAAAAAAAAAAAAAAAAAAGAGAGGGGAGGATTTCCAGCCCCCCCGCTCCCTCCCCTTTTAGTCGCCTTCTACGACACGCAGGGAATACGTGGGAAGTATTCTTAATCCCCTATCCCCAGGGATATATATATATATATATATATATATATATATATATATATATATATATATATATATATATATATATATATATATTATACTTTGTCGCTGTCTCACGCGTTAGCTAGGAAGAGCAAGGAAACAGACAAAAGAATGGCCCAACCCACCCACTACACATGTATATACATACACGTTCACAAACGCACATATACATACCTATAAATCTCAACGTATACATATATATACACATACAGACATATACATATATACACATGTACATAATTCATACTTGCTTTATTCATTTCCGTCGCCACCCCGCCACACATGAAATGACAACCCCCTCCCTCCGCACGTGCACGAGGTAGCGCTAAGAAAAGACAACCAAGGCCACATTTGTTCACACTCAGTCTCTATCTGTCATGTATAATGCACCGAAATCACAGCTCCCTTTCCACATCCAGGCCCCACAGAACTTTCCATGGTTTACCCCAGACGCTTCACATGCCCTGGTTCAGGGCATACCACATCGTTCCAATTCACTCTACTCCTTGCACGCCTTTCACCCTCCTGCATGTTCAGGCCCCGATCGTTCAAAATCTTTTTCACTCCATCCTTCCACCCCCAATTTGGTCTCCCACTTCTCCTCGTTCCCTCCAACTCTGACACATATATCCTGTTTGTCAATCTTTCCTCACTCAGAGAGAGAGAGAGAGAGAGAGAGAGAGAGAGAGAGAGAGAGAGAGAGAGAGAGAGAGAGAGAGAGACAGAGAATGTGTGTCTCTCAGAGAATGTCTGCATCCCTAGAAAAAACTGTCACTCTCAGACCCGGGCAAACATGAATGCAGTCAACACCCTCGCCTAACCCTGCATGGTCAACCACTTCCCTACGAACAGAACTCCAGCCGCAACAGGTGTCATATGCAGACGTCAACACAGGGACTATATACAAACTCAACGCCGTAATAACACTTACCAGCATCAGTTTTTCTCCCCCCATCCAGAAAAAGAATCTCCTAGCATCGTCTACAATAATTCATCCGGCCTACCATCCACCACAACACATTATCCACTCTGTCAGGAGCAAACATGAATAAACCCGCAGACCACATGAGACAGCGCTCAGAGGCGTCACAACACTGGTGGCCCGTGTCGCAGCCGAAGACGTTCACTAACTCCCCACCGAAATGGAAATACTTCCAATACCTCCAATATTCTCAGATAGTGAGTTCTTCGCAACACAACTACACCCACTTTTTAATCTTTAACTCGAACCAACGCATAGGTAAAAACTAATCCCCCAGAACAAACTTTAAAAAAGAAAAAAGAAAAACTCGCCCAAGCTTCACTCCTCAGCAACCCATACTTACAGACCTCCGCTCCCTCTCCCGACAAACGGTGACAAAACATATACACTCAGTGAAGACCCACCACGTACGAAAGGATCGCTCACCCAAACCAGTCTCACAGGCCATCACGCCATGGCTACTTCTAGTCCTCCCCGAAAGTAACTTAATGACTGCCGCCATAGTTGCAAAAAAAAAAAGCAGGTCAAAGGACGCCCCATGCGCTGGGTCTCGTGGCCAGCAAAAATGCTGATAAATGTAACCCCGGTTGTTTGACTCCACTCCCCTCCTCCCCCTCTCAAACATTTTTCGACTGACTTGTCCATAACGCGTTCACCTGAAACTACAGTCCCCCAGGCATGAACGAGTGACATTTTCTTCCTCTGCGTTCTAGAAAACCACCCAGACTCTCCAACGTTGCATACGCCGAGTCAACATAACACAAGATTTAGATCTGCTTCGGTTTAGGGTGAAACCTTGCCAGTGTGTTGGCAAAACTCCTTCCTGTGTCTCACGTCGTCAGACAGACAGACGAGCCATCTCAAGTATATCACAGAAAACGTGGGCCGTGATGGAGTAACTTGTAACCCAACTGTGGTGTAACGATCTTAGTCACTGGTTTCCCTAGTTACCTAGTCATATGGTCTCGGGTTCGATCCCCGGCACATATTGGCGATATTTTTTTTTTTTTTTTTTTTTGTGTGTATGTATTCGCCATTTCGAGCGTTAGCGAGGTAGCGCCTGGAACAGACGAAGAAATGGCCTCATTGGCTCTCATCCACTCTCTAGCCGTCATGTCTAATGAATCAAAACCAGACTTCCCCCTAGCTACAAACAGCACCACCCCCCCTCACCCCACCCCCCACAGACTTATGCCTGCTTCCTCAGACCTCGAATTCACTAGTTCAACCCACCGAAAGCACGTCGTCCCCTGTATACCATAACGTTTTGATATATATATATATATATATATATATATATATATATATATATATATATATATATATATATATATATATATTTTCATTTTGCTTTGTCGCTGTCTCCCGCGTTAGCGAGGTAGCGCAAGGAAACAGACGAAAGAATAGCCAAACCCTCCCACATACACATGTATATACATACACATCCACACACGTAAATATACATACCTATACATCTCAACCTCACATATATATACACACACAGACATATACATATATACACATGCACATAATTCATACTGTCTGCCTTTATTCACTCCCATCGCCACCCCTGCCAAACATGAAATAACAACACCCTCCCCCCAAATGTGCGCTAGGTAGCGCTAGGAAAAGACAACAAAGGCCACTTTCGTTCACATTCAGTCTCTAGCTGTCATGTAATAATGCACCGAAACCACAGCTCAATTTCCACATCCAGGCCCCACACAACTTTCCATGGTTTACCCCAGACGCTTCACATGCCCTGGTTCCATTCATTGGCAGCACGTCGACCCCGGTATACCACATCGTTCCAATTCACTCTATTCCTTGCACGCCTTTCACCCTCCTGCATGTTCAGGCCCCGATCACTCAATATCTTTTTCACTCCATCTTTCCACCTACAATTTGGTCTCCCACTTCTCCTCGTTCCCTCCACCTCTGACACATATATCCTCTTGGTCAATCTTTCCTCACTCATTCTCTCCATGTGACCAAACCATTTCAACACACCCTCTTCTGCTCTCTCAACCACACTCTTTTATTACCATACATCTCTCTTACCCTATTATTACTTACTCGATCTAACCACCTCACACCACTCGGCGAAACTACATAAACATCCATTCGACTTTTTGGGAAAAATCTTTTATCGTTATGAGCATGAGGAAAACGAACCACATATACACATACAAAGAAAACGGTCATATAAGAATGAAAAGCTAAGACTTTTCTGAATCACTACTCACGATCGTTTTAAAAATCTTTCGTCTCTTCACCTCTCCGTCCACCTTCACATCTAACCACTCGCCACTCTACACATCCGCACAACTTTACGTCATTCTATTTGATTACGGAGGCTCGGACGTGCTCAAAGCTCCGGTGAAACTATTTCTAAAGTTTTCGCATCATTCACATGAAAAACAAAAATCTCATTAAGATACGCACTTCCCGTCCACCCTACTCTCCATTGACTCGTGAAGCGATTCATGAGACAGTGAGTCGTCCCTGGACACTGACTCGAAGCTTCATACACGGCAGTGGGATGAAAGGGGTTTCAGAGGGTAGTAGTAAATCGAGGGTTCATGAGGGTTCACGAGAGTTTCGAAGCTTCACACGCAATCAAAGTCGGGAGTCCAGGAGAGAATGGAATCATTCTTCAGCCGACGGACACATCACAGGAGTTCCGTGTTTGGTCACTAGAGGTGGTTAACGTAGAAAGACAGACTTCAAAGAGTGAGGCTTTGAACCAAGATTCACACCTTGATGGGAGCCTTGAAGACTCGCCTTAGCGCTGAATCGGAACGACCTGAAGCCTGGGTGAATAATAATAACGAATGTAAGTAATGATTTTTCGACACAGCTATCTTCCTCTATCCTGATAAAACAATAAAAAAATCTAGCTCCCAAAATGAAGATTTTGTAGTTACAAAATTATTGTTTATGGCGATGGCTAAAGGGACTTACTTGTTCAGGGGCACAGAGTGAGGAAGGACACTTAGTCCTTCCTACTTTTAGGTATGTCCGTGTATGACCCGACGGAGGGTCCTCCGTCCTTGTTAGAAAACGAGTTTCGTTTGTCTCACTTACTGTTATACCTATATACCAAGGTTGTGCTACTTCCAGCCCCAGAGAACTATAGACTCCTGGAGTGTGAAGTTCTTTGGCGAGACTGTACTCCCAGTGGTGATACAGCCTCACCAAAGGTGACATCTTTTTACTCGCAGTGTAGCAGGCAGAGTCCGGTAACATCAATCTATCAGGACAGTGATATTTTGAAATTCACATATTCTTCATAACATTCCAGATATATTCAGTGCTGAGTAGCTGATATAGAACATTCTAGATATAGTCAGTGCTGAGTAGCTGATATAGAACATTCTAGAAGTTTCCAGTAGTATAAATAGAAGTCAGAGGGGGAGGAAGACGCTGTATATCCAGATTACAATTTCAGAGTTGCAGCCGAGGAGAGAAGCCGATACTACCCTAATCAAAAAGACCTCAACGACTTGATCAGAGATTTCGGTCTCACGAAGTCCAATACCGAGCTTTGAACGTCGGGGCTCAAGCAGTGGAACCTGTTGGCTGGAAGTGTGCCCATCGCAGATCAGAGGAAGCGTCACCTAGGTTTTCCCAGCTTCTTCACCCGTCAAGATGGAGTCTGCTTCTGCCACAATATAACCAAGTCTGTTCCAGGCAATCGGAATCGCCTGTAACCCGAACGAGTGACGCCTCTTTATTGACATCTCATCCAGGAGCCTCAAAGCCGTGCTGCTCCATAACGGGAACAAGTACCCGTCACTTCCCCTGGCTCACTCGGTGCACCTCAAAGAAGAATACAACAGTGTCCAAGACCTTGCTGGAAGACGCCTTGAAGTAGGATGAGTACAGCTGAGAGGTCATCGGAGATTTCAAAATGGTGGCGTACCTGATGGATCTCCATGGCGGTTTGACCAAGTTCCCGTGCTATCTTTGCCTCTGGGACAGCAAGGACACCGCGGCGCACTACCACGGGCAGGACTGGCCACAGCGGACAGAATTCTCCGTGAGAGCCACTGGTGGACCCCCGGAAGGTGTTGATGCCACCACTGCACCAAATACTGATCCTTATGAAACAATAAGTCACAGCTCTAGATAAAGAGTCCGCAGCCTTCAAGTACCTTCAAGACTTCTTCCCTAAGCTGTCTGAGGCAAAGGTCAAAGTCAGTGTCTTCGTCGGACCACAGATAAAGAAGATCCTGAATTCCCCAAGCTCCTCACTACGAAGGAGACGGCAGCTTGGCACAGCTTTGTCGTAGTGCTTCGGGGCTTCCTGGGCAATCACGAGGCCGAAACCTATATGGAGCTGGTTGAGACTATGGCAAAGTGGGCTGAAGGATGTCCCTCAAAGACCATATCCTTGACGCTCATCTTGATG
The DNA here is from genome assembly GCF_036320965.1 of Panulirus ornatus. Taxonomy (NCBI): domain Eukaryota; kingdom Metazoa; phylum Arthropoda; class Malacostraca; order Decapoda; family Palinuridae; genus Panulirus; species Panulirus ornatus. The sequence continues at coordinate 13,806,227 of NC_092273.1, forward strand.
AATTCAAGGAGATCACGGGAGCGTATTCGGAGGAGCACGGCAAGCGCTTCCATCTGAATATGCTGGACTGAACGCCGCCACCAAGGAACATATGACCGAGAACATGATGGCAGATTACATTTGGGGGTCAGGTTAGTGTAAGTGATTTACAGTACAATAGCAAATCTCGAAAAACTATTTACTTCTAAATCTTTCGTGACCACTTTTGTTTAATATTAGTGTAAATACATGTTACTTTTAATTCCTATCCTGTTGTTTTTCCGACTTTATGTGAATAAAAATGCGCAAATTCGTCCGTTGTTCAACTGGAAATAGATAAATTCTAAAATATAAATGTTCTGGTCACGAAAGCAAAGTTAGAGGAAATAACACTTATTACCCAGGAACAAAAACTGTGTTACACAGTGTCATATTTTCCTTGAGGATACAAACTTTACCCAGTGCCTTGACGAACGAAGGACCTGTCATTCATCTCTGCCTCACCCACACATACACACACACACACAAAAAAAAGAAAAAAAATACAAATACTCTCTCTCTCTCTCTCTCTCTCTCTCTCTCTCTCTCTCTCTCTCTCTCTCTCTCTCTCTCTTACACATAACACTCGACAACACGTACCTCATACACGACTATTCATCCTAAATTCAAAACAGTTCTGCAGTGAGCGTTACGCGCTAGCCTTCGTCGTTAGTACGGGACAGGTTAAACGATGGAGCTCCACGAGGGTACAAAGGAATACAAAAAGGAATTCAAACAGCAACAGACCACAGGGTTCTTTCGAGGATGTTTGGGTGGAAAGTATCAGAAACACACAGATCAGTGTGGTAAAAGTTAGAAGGTACACAGATGATCTAAACAGAATAACCTACAAACAGCCAGTGTGACTAGCGAGGCGCCAATAATGTAAGTCGTGGACGAGAAACTATATTTCTATCAAGTCCATTCTTAACTGCATTTATAGTTCTTTCAGCCACTCTAACTGGGAAATAACTCTACGTGTTAGAAATCCTGTTGAATTTGAAAAAAAAATATCGCATCATTCGAGATAAAACGTTTGGCCACGAGTTTGAATCCATTACTACGACTGAAATCAGACGAATCAAGTCTTAAGTAACAAGATTAGATCAAGACTATCAATAATTCGATAATAATGAATGCTTGTATTTGATTACCTCTTAACCTTCTCTTTCCTAAGCGAAATAGAGATTCAAAACGTTTAATCTGCTCCAGCAGGATTTGATTCTCAGCTCGGGAATCATCTCAGCAACTCAACGTTCCATGGCCTTTTTTTTTTTTTAGTTAGAGTGACCAAAACTGAACTCAAGATGGATACGAGCCAATGAATTGTAGAAAAAAAAAAAGGATGATTTCCCTGGACTTAGATTCGAAGGTCCTACCTATGAATCTACGAATTCTGTTCGCTTCTGTGCACTGCTTACTTGGTTGGTTTTAGGTCATCAGAGGTTATTACCCCTAAGTCGTTTTACCTTTTGCAGTTCAACAGAATTCATAATAATGCTTTGCCCTTTCGTTTTTATCAAGGACGTGTAAAACTTTGCACTTATCGATACTGAAATGCATTTGCCACCTGTGATTCTACAGTCTAACAGTTTGTTTAGGTTAGTTTGGAGCTGTTGGCTTTCCGGTTCATTTGGAGATTTATTTCCCAGCTTTGTATCATCAACAAATTCTGGTATCTTACAGTGCAGCCGATTATCAATATCATTGATATATATATATATATATATATATATATATATATATATATATATATATATATATATATATATATATATATATTGGAATGGATCACAATTTTGCGCGTGATCAGGTATGTTCCTGAGTCCACTGGGAAAATGAAACACGATAAGTTCCCAAGTTCACTTTCGTGTAGTAATCACATCATCAGGGAAGATACAAGAAAGAAATATAAGTCAGTCCATGGACTTATAGGAATATATATATATATATTTGAGAAATATAACCGGTCCCATGACTGATCCTTGTGGTACTCCATTTGTTACGGGTAACCATTCCTGAGGCTTGACCATTAATCACAACGCTCTGTTCAAGGCCAATCAACTAATTTCCTGACCCAGAGAAGTACAACCCCAGCAATGCTATGCGACTTCATTTTTGCTGGTACCTTTTGATGCTGAGCCTTATCGAAAGCCTTACATGATGATTATATTATAAAAGAAAGCAAGTAGATTCGTCAGACGTGCGATTTCGTCGAAAATCATCCTGAGAATTGTGTATTAAGTGGTGGTCCTCTAAATGGTTTACAGCCAAAGACGTGAAGCTAACTGGACGATTATTTCCGGGTTGAACTAACTTCCCATAGCGTACAAATAAGTACTCACACACACACACACATACACACACACATACGCACACGCACACGCACACACACACACACACACACACACACATACACAAAATGTTGTTTTAAGTGAAACAAGCTTTGCACAAGTGTAATCTCACATGTGCACACAATATCTTTTCAAAGTGTAACACGTTCAGAATCTCAGGTCAGTATGATTTTCATTTTTCCTCTTCACGAATGGTGTTATTTCATACACGGAGTAAAATTAAAGCTAACCCCTTTTCCACCCCTGCTTGGTTGGCTGGCTGGCTGGCCTCCTTCGCCGCGTGACTGGTAAGAAAGACCCAGGTTCTGTGCCCGCGCTGGGTGACCGACCCCACGAAGCCTGGGCCCGACCTCCAACAGGTCAGATCACACAGCATGCGTGATGAGTGCTGATGATGGGGCCCACGTGAACAGGTGTTCGTGATGGGTGCCGTCCATGCGCAGGGACACGAATATGACAAGCGCCACAGTGCGCAGAGGGAGCTGCCCTGGGAACAGTGCGCGGAGGGAACTGCCCTAAGACGAGAGAATTCACTTTTTGTAACCTTGTCATGATGTGCTTTTCAATTATTCTAATTAATTCACATATTTCTTTTCTTCCCACACTAGAACAATTGTTGTTCTCATAACAATTCTTTAGGAAACATAAAGATTCATGTGTGACTCTTTGATGGAAATTGATCAATATATCATACCTCATGTATGAAGTGTACATCATTACGTTGATGCAATGATAAAATTATCCTATACTAGGCGATGGTACACTAACCTAATTATCCCATACTAAGCGATGGTACACTGAGCGAATCATCCAATACAAGGCGATGGTATACTAAGCAAATTATACGAGGCGATGGTACGCTGAGCGAATTATCCAATACAAGGCGATGGTATACTAAGCTAATTATACGAGGCGATGGTGCACTGAGCGAATTATCCCATCCCCACGCGATGTTATGATGAGTAAATTAAACTAACCAATAGCGATGATCCACTCGGCAAATCAACCAACCCACAGATGTTACACTGTTCCTATTAACCAATCCGCAAGTTGTATTACAACGTTTTCTGTTGTCCATACACGGCATGTGTATGTAAGTGTATATATAACAGTCATCCCGATACTGTTATCATTATCCTAAGTAACTTGATCCGCAAAAAAGTATGATCAGTCTAGTAATGAAGCACCTCAGGACAACTCTGTCTCACACTTTGTCCTGATCAAATACCTAAGCTTATCCTCAGCTTTGAGAGGATACCGATGACATCAACGTTAACGCTGCTGTGTTATAACTGTTCAGACGGACGACCGTACATCAGCGGATTATGACGTTTTCTTTCTCTCTCTCGCCAGAGTGACTGTAAGGTGCCATTTGGTATATCAAAAGACTCGAAGATATATATATATATATATATATATATATATATATATATATATATATATATATATATATATATATATATATATATATATCTTATCTTGTGTTATCCGCTATATCCATCACCACACGAGTGTCTTCACAATTCACTGTCTCGCTGAACATCTGATTGAAATCTCTTCCTTCTAATGAGTTCTGGCTCCTGATGAAAAAAAAAAAAATAATAGTAATTCTTCCCGGAGCCTCGTTGTTGGGAAAAAGAATCTGCTCTCGATTTTCGAGTCCCTTTTCTTATGAGGAGGAGGAGGAGGAGGAGGAGGAGGAGGAGGAGGTCGTCGTGTTTAATGAGGCGAAGACAAGAAAGAAACACTGGAGGAAAAGGCTTTGGGTTTTGATCACGACGCCATCCACCTTGACACCGGAGTGACGCCACAAGGAGAGGCACGGCCAACAGTGACAAGCCAGACCAGCCCAGGGCCTCCCTCCCGGACTATATAAAGCCGAGCGCCGATACCCGTAGACAACCAACCGGGCAGTTCGACTCGAAACATCCTCCCAGCATGATAACCAACATGAAGGTACTTGGGCCCCGTGTAACGCCGTGTTACTGAGCATTCGCGATACGTAAACCACTTTCAGCGACGTGGATCTTAAATTCCAACAGTGCGGCGGTTAATGTAGTTAATTTACTAGACACATATGAACGACAGGCTCCTATTTAATCTAAGTATTCAGACATCATCTCAGCACAACAGTTGCGTGTACACATAACCCGAAATAATGTACCAGTAGGCAGCCATAAGAAATTCTTTCCGCAAACTGCAGTTGGCACTAAAAAAAAAAAATATCCATGAAGACTATTGGCCACATCTGCAGGTTCTGAAGTTATCCCTCAGGACACGATAATGACAAGAAACGCTCACGAGGCAGGTTGACAATGTGCGCGAAAGATAAGTCGGAAATGCTACACTCACCTTATCTAGTTGACGTCCAGGTCGCATCCACTGAAGACGAACCTGTCAGTCATTTCAGACCGGTAACTTGGCCTCCTCTCCATCAGGTTGTGGCTCTGGTGTTCTCACTGGCGGCAGTGGCGCTGGCTGCTCCCCAGGGCGCCTACGACTACCAGACACTTCCGAGGTACGCCTTCGCCCCCGCCCAGTACAGCTTCCAGTGGGACGTCGACCACCCGCCCTCAGGCAACTTCTACGGCCACCAGGAACAGAGGGACGGAGACGTCACCCGGGGCAGGTACTGTGAGTCTCTGGTTCATAATAATATAAAAAAATCGATCGATCTATTTTTCAAATCTTTATCTTCATATCATACAAATAACACATCCAAACATCTATTGAGATATATTACCAGCTCTTAGACACACTGACGCTTTCGTATCACATTAAGATGTGAGGATATACAGAAAATATTACTACCATATTTACCAAAAACATTTACCTAAGTTAGAAAAAGATTATCAAAACCATAAAATTTTGATTATTTAAGAGAGTGTAGAGAGAAATATTTCCCTTATATACTACGCCTTAAATAGTATGATGACGTTACTCCCAACACAGTTAGAGAGAGAGAGAGAGAGAGAGAGCAGTTCACATGACCATTCCTTTAAAACTATGGACTGCCAACCCTTATATATATATATATATATATATATATATATATATATATATATATATATATATATATATATATATATATATATATATATATATATGTTCACCTTGATCTAAGCCATGTTCCTTGTCCACAGTTACTACGTCCTGCTGCCTGACACTCGCCTCATGCGAGTTGAATACTACGTCGACCAGACCGGCTACCATCCCACCGTCACCTTCGAGGGTGAAGCCCAGTTCCCAAGCGGCCCTGGTACCGGCTACTACCGCCCTGGCGTATTCCCAGGTCGCACGTTCCCCGGGCCCGTCCATCGTCCCCAGCTGCCACTCCCGACTCCTTCACAACGCTACGCTTCACCAGGAAAATAAACTTCAAGGACGGAGCCTTAACAATGGTCGTACTTCTGCGTCTTCCATGCATCGAGCTGTGTGATATTCTACTTTAACTTCTACTTAATCACGCCACCCTCACTCTGATCTATAAACTGATATTTCCACTCGAAGCCTCCTTTGAACTCCATTTCTGATGGACCTAGAACGCTGTGTTTGGGAACCTCTGATGTGTCTGATCTTTGTGACTATCTGCTCTGGTCTGAAATTTGTCCCTATGGCATCATCAGACGGTCTTAGAGATCCCCCCACCGGGAATGCTTAAGCTTCCAGTTACTTACTTTCTTAGGCTATACGGCATTCACTTCCTACAGCCACTGTCTGGTCCCTCAAGGGGCGAATGTAAATACAAATGGCATGCTTATAGGACTGTCAATGTGCAGTTTATAAAGAAAGTATAAGTTCACTGAATAAAGCTTTCTGTCAATCACTTCCTTGTGTTAAGTAATAACCTTCACTGACAACGCTCAACAATTCTGATTGAAGAAATGTTTATCTTTAAGTATATTTACTTCTAAACCAAACCCATTCTGGACTGCAATATACCCATTAACACTATACCCATTGACATTATGATGACAATTTAAGTATGTTTACTTCTAAGCCAAACCCATTCTGGACTGCAATATACCCATTAACACTATACCCATTGACATTATGATGACAATTTGCAGCTTATTCTCTTCGAATTACCTATAACCCTTCTAACTTTTACCACACTATTCTGAGAGTTTATATCTTCCACCACCACAGCCTCGAAAGGACCCAGTGTTCCGTTGGTGTTTGAATTCCTTTTTGTGTTTTCCTTTGTATAACATGTATGTTGCCTACTGCCATCATCCACTTCGTTAAAGGAAAATAACAGACTTTGGACTGACGAGTGAGTCTGCAGCTCTCACGAGCCACAGCAAGACAAGTGAATCAGAAATGCATTAAAAATTATTCTTTTTTTCTCTCATTTAAGGAATCAACGATAAAGACATCGTGAATCACAAACGTGGTAACCCGTGTTATGCAGACCGTCCTAGGTAATATGCGGCAGTCATACTTCCAACCCAGAAGCTTGAGTACGGGTACATCCCCGTGGGACAACCAAAAAGAAAAAAATCTATTTTCAACAACGAGGACTTTAGAAAATAGAAGGAAGACTTTACGTCGTCTCTCACCTCTTGTATAATGGCGTCCTCCCTCCCAAACTGGAGAGCTGAGGTAAAAATCCTGGGTCTCTGACGTCCTCTTCCCACACTGGAGAGCTGAGGTAAAAATCCTGAGTCTCTGACGTGACGGTCACCGACAGTCCCTCACCATGCATCATAATGCCTCGCCGTGCATCCCCGCTCGGACGTCAAACTTGAGATGGCGTCTCACAGGTTGTTGAGAAGCAGTCAACAAATCCAGCCATAAATGTTTCCTCTGGCGTAGCAACCTGAAAATATACAGATATACGTTTCTCAGGACAAGGACTGTTAAGATACGTGTCTAAGTTGACAGTCAAAGTAAAAAGAACTTGAGTCATTTAACGAACCAGAAGAGTTTTGAAGTCAACCACCGTACAGACTGGCAGAGCAGAAGACTTAGCTACCCGGTTGTGCCACCCTCACTACCGTGATGTACAATGGTGCCTATCGTAACTTATAACGAAGGTGAACCTTGACTAACTCTCTTGAAATATATTCAACATATTCCTATAACTCTCTGCTCAGAGGCTAAATTACAGGTAAGATTTTATTCGGACTGTTTGTGGCTTTCATAACAGGAGAGTGACGTTCCAGCGATGCTGTTTACTACAGCCGGATACAAGGTTGTCCCGGGATGGTTCTGCTTCCAGGATAAACCACTGTACCACATGGTTGGAAGTCATTAGCCTTACGGCCTTGCAAAATGTCAGCTGGGTTTAAGAGGGCCTTCCGCACAACAACCACTTTGTGCATCGACAGATACGGGCAGTTTTGTGGTGTTATCAAATTCCTCAACAGATTCCTGTAAATCAGTTCTAGAATCAATATTCATTATCATTAGTCTTCGCTATATCTCCATCACCGACCATCCGTTCCAGGACACTGTGCTGTTTGATGGCTCCTATGTAATTATTTGTGCATAATACTAATTCATAATACTAATTCATATTTTGTTTAAATTCAGATTATAAAGACAGGGAAACAGAAATTAAGAGATACAGAAATCAGTGACGATGAAAAACGAGGGCCCGAGCCAGGAACAAAGGACGGACCTTCATAAGACGAGGGTCCGTGCCAGACACAGAGGACGGGTCATCATACAAAGAGGACCCCTAACATGCATAGGGGCCGAGACGTTCTAAAACGATGACCCGTGCTAGGCATAGAGAACAGGCCGTCATAAGACATGTGTCCATGCCAGCCACAAAAGAGGGGCCGTCATAAGACGAGGGCAAGTGCAAGGCACAAAGGACGGGCCGTCAAAAGATAGGGTCCCCTGCCAGGCACAAAGGACGGACTGTCATAGGACGATGGCCCGTTCCAGGCAGAGACCTGATCAATCTAACAATAACATCCCGTAATCACTTTGTCACAGGTGACAGACATTCTGTGAAAGTTGAAATATGATCTTTCTTGTTGAAATATCTTGTTTGATCTTTCACACAGTTTTACGACAATTTCCACCTTTTCTCACCAAGAGATATATATTGATAACCGCTCAGTAAGGGAACATTACTGAATCACCAAGGAATTCTATACTTCTCTTCATATAGTAAGTGTTAAGCGTGAGATGACGCAGCGGTCTGTACAGGCACTGCACCAAACCTGAGAGTTTTGTGAGGTGACCTGATTACTCAAACGAACCAAGAATATAACTCAGGAGGAAAAGACGTGGAAGTGATCACGATGTTATCCTCCTTGACATAACTGTGACGTCATGAGGCGAGCAGTCACGCCCATCCGTCCCCGGCGAATATAAGAGCCAGCGAGGATGTCCAGCCACCAGCAGTTCGGCTCACACCTCATACGGCAGATAATCATGAAGGTACCTGACCCATGCACCACCTAGTTACCAACACCTGCTACACACTCCTATAATACCCTCGCAACATCTTACAACAAATGATTCAATTCCCTTCTTACATGAAATTACCTTTCCTTTCAACACTCAATATTCTACATCATCACTAACACATAACCCAAGATATTATACCGGGACGCTTAGCGAAGAGCTCTATTTCCAATCCCCCTGGCCTCATCCGTGCATGAATCACGACCAACAGACATGTATGCGAGGTCATCAAGTTTGCCGGCTACGTCAGTCAGTTTTTGAAACGTTTTATAAAATAGTATCTTGCGGGGTCGCAATTGTTTACATCACCCTTCTAGATCTGAATACTTTGGTCGCCTTCTGATGGTGACACTTGACGGGACGTCATGTCAGTATGACGAGATCAGAAATCATTATTGCCGCAGATCAACAAGAACATCACAGCTAACAAAGTAATATTATAACACAGAAAATTCAAAGCAACTCGCTGGCATAAATACACATATAAATTCACCTTTGTGTTTCATGGTAAGAATTTAAGATATCAACACATACGCTGCGGATGCTGAACCAAACACTGTCCTGAGAAGGTCGTTCTAATTATACTACTTCCCATTATGCATCATGAGTATATCTGGTCGACAATAACTGGGTCTCTTTCCCACCAGACTGTGGCTCTGGTGCTCTCGGTGTTGGCATTAGCCTGGGCAGGTCCCCAGGGCGCCTACAACTACCGCACGCCACCCGGGCTAGGGCAGGGGTACGGCTTCGCCCCCGCCCAGTACAGCTTCCAGTGGGACGTCGACCACCCGCCCTCAGGCAACTTCTACGGCCACCAGGAACACAGGGACGGAGACGTCACCCGGGGAAGGTAAGTCCTCAACCAAACATGGCACAGCATTCGAAAAATATTTCTAATGAAACTTGACACAACACACTAAAGTGAAATAATATTTCTTCACCTATTTGACAGGTAGAGAATGTTCCAGTACTACAAACATACAATGACAAAAACAAAGATATATCACCATAATTTCTCTCATATAGACTTCACATGAAGCTATCATTTGCTATCTCAGACTCCACTACCCTACACTTCTCAGTTAACACGTACTTCCCTGTCCACAGTTACTACGTCCTGCTGCCTGACACTCGCCTCATGCGAGTTGAATACTACGTCGACCAGACCGGCTACCATCCCACCGTCACCTTCGAGGGTGAAGCCCAGTTCCCAAGCGGCCCTGGTACCGGTTACTACCGCCCTGGCGTATTCCCAGGCCGCACGTTCCCCGGGCCCGTCCATCGTCCCCAGCTGCCACTCCCGACCCCTTCACAACGCTACGCTTCACCAGGAAAATAACCTTCAAGGACGGAGCCTTAACGATGGTCGTACTTCTGTGTCTTCCATGCATCGCATTTTGTGACATTATACGCCTACTTCTCCCTGCAGACTTAATGACGTCATCTATAATCTCATCTATAAACTGATGACTGCCATTCAAAACTTCTATTGAACCAAAGTTCTGGAAGGACCTGCAATATATAAATGCATTGAATAAAGTCTTCTCCCGAACATTTCTTCTCTTTTGTCTTCAAACCTATTTCATACGTTCAACACTTCCGAATATATAGGAAGCTTGCATGAAAATAATTTCTGCACATCATAATACCTAATGACACATATACTGCCTATTGTCATCATCCACATCGTTTAGAGAACATAGCAAATCTTGGACTGACGAGCGAACATGTAGTTATCACGAGCCATAACACACACTGTGTATCAGGAATGTAGTTATTTTCCTATCTAACGCCATAAATAGTTTGCTCATAATTTTCCTCAATATCAGAGAGATTACGAATTACCGTGTGATAACCCAGGTTATGCAGACCGTCCTGGCTAGTGTCAGGCGGTTAAGCTGAGAAGTCCAAACCCAGGATATGGTTACGAGAATCTTGTGCTGGGATGCAACCAGTCCCTCTTCCACAGAGAGAATGGTAGAACGAAAATATCTTTTGTACCATCATGGTTTTGATCAAGAAAGAGGAAGATTTTACCCTGTCTCTCATCTTCTGTATAGTGGCGTCATCCCACACTACAAGGCCGAGATAAATCTAGGGTCTCTGACGTACCGGTGACCGACCCTCGTAACACATTATAATGCCTCATCATCCCTGCTCGGGTGCCAGATCGAGAGAGAGCATTTCGTACGTTCTTGAGACGCAATATATCTGCGAGTACATGTTTCCTTTTGAAGTATTAATCTGAAAATATATGATATATTTCTCAGCACAAGAAATATTCACTCTGACGACCAAAGAAAAGTAATTAAGTTATTATACTGAACAAAAGTTTTGAAGTTAACAAGACTGCAAGACCAACAGAAAAACGTTTCTGCCACCTGCACTGACGTGACATAAAACAGCGTCTGCAGTAACTCACAACGGGTATAGTCTTGATCAGAAGCTACATTTCATGGAAAATGTCTTGGAATAGTGAGTATTTTTGGGCAAACTTTCATGGCAGAAGATTCCTCTTCTAGCGTTGCCTTCTGCAGCCTGATACAAGGTTGCATCCAGGGTAAACTATTGTACCAAATTGCTGGAAGTCATTCGTCTTACGGCCCTCTAAAATGTTCCTGGTTTCAAAACGGCCAACTGCACAACCAGTTTCTGCGTCTAAAGATACAAGCGAGTAAACAGCAATGTCAACTTTACTGATGTCAGATTCCATATCAGGTATCACTTAAAGCAACTCTAGAATATATTGTCTCTATGAAATTACACTTCAAGCATCGGTTACCTTTTCCAAAGAAAGACCTTGCCAGGAACAGACGACGTAGTTTTATATGATGATGGTCCATGTCAGTCTAAGGAGATGGGCCTTCATGAGATAACGACCCGTGACAGACACAAGACGGGCCGTCATAAGACGATGGCCCGTTTCAGACACAGGTGTCCCGTCATGAAACGAGGATTCATGCCAGGCAAAGACCTGGCCAAGATAACAACGTCATACCTTAATCACTTTGTCACAGTTGACTGAAACTCTGTCCAGGTTGAACTATCATGTTTAGTATCTTAAAAAATCTCACTGGAACATATATTCTCCTAAAGTTATAATGATGACTCATAATGATGACCACACACACTACGTGAACATATCTGTATGACTATTTAGAATTTCTTTCCTCGACGAATCAAAATGTGAGATGACCCAGCGGTCTGTGCAGATATTGCACCAAACCTGAGAGTTTTGTGAGGTGACCTGATAAGTCAAACGAACCAAAAACATAATTCTGGAGGAAAAGACGTGGAAGTGATCACGATGTCATCCTCCTTGACACACCCGTGACGTCAGGAGGCGAGCAGTCACGCCCACCCGTCCCCGGCGAATATAAGAGCCAGCGAAGATGTCCAGCCACCAGCAGTTCGACTCACACCTCATACAGCAGATAATCATGAAGGTACCTGACCCATGCACCACCTAGTTAACAATACTCGCAAAACACTCACATAATGCCCTCGTAGCATCTTACAACAACGGATTCAATTCCCTTCCTACAGGAAATTATCTTTCCTTTCAACACACGATATTTTACATCACTACCACATAACCTGAGACACCATAATGAGAATAATAGCGAAGATCTCGATTTTCCAACCGTCTGGCCTCATCCGTGCATAAATCACGACCAACATACACGTTGGGGAAGTCATGAAGCTTGCCGAACACGTCAGCCAGTCTTTAAAATTTTAATAAAATAATATCTTATGAGATCGCTATTGTTTACATCACCATTCTGGATCTGAATACTTTGTTCGCTTTCTGGTGGTGACACTTGACGGGACGTCATGTCAGTATGACGAGATCATAGATCAATATTGCCGCAGATCAACAAGAACATCACAGCTAACAAAGTAAAATCACAACACGGTTAATTCAAAGCAACTCGCTCGTATAATTACACACGTAAATTTACCTTTGTAATTCATGGTAAGAATTTAAGATATCAACACATACGCTGCGGATGCTGAACCAAACGCTGTCCTGAGAAGGTCGTTCTAATTATACTACTTCCCATTATGCATCATGAGTATATCTGGTCGACAATAACTGGGTCTCTTTCCCACCAGACTGTGGCTCTGGTGCTCTCGGTGTTGGCATTGGCCTGGGCAGGTCCTCAGGGCGCCTACAACTACCGCACGCCACCCGGGCTAGGGCAGGGGTACGGCTTCGCCCCCGCCCAGTACAGCTTCCAGTGGGACGTCGACCACCCGCCCTCAGGCAACTTCTACGGCCACCAGGAACACAGGGACGGAGACGTCACCCGGGGAAGGTAAGTCCTCAGCCAAACATGGCACAGCATTCGAAAAATATTTCTAAAGAAACTTGACACAACACACTAAAGTGAAATAATATTTCTTCACCTATTAGAAAGGTAGACAATGTTCCAGTACCATAAACATACAACGACAAAAACAAAAATATATCAGCATAATTTCTCTCATATAGACTTCACATGAAGCTATTCAAGTGCTATCCCAGACTCCACTACCCTACACTTCTCAGTTAACACGTACTTCCCTGTCCACAGTTACTACGTCCTGCTGCCTGACACTCGCCTCATGCGAGTTGAATACTACGTTGACCAGACCGGCTACCATCCCACCGTCACCTTCGAAGGCGAAGCCCAGTTCCCAAGCGGCCCTGGTACCGGCAACTACCATCCTGGCGTATTCCCAGGTCGCACGTTCCCCGGGCCCGTCCATCGTCCTCAGCTGCCACTCCCGACCCCTTCACAACGATACGCTTCACCAGGAAAATAACCTTCAAGGACGGAGCCTTAACGATGGTCGTACTTCTGTGTCTTCCATGCATCGCATTTTGTGACATGTTACGCCTACTTCTCCCTGCAGACTTAATGACGTCATCTATAATCTCATCTATAAACTGATGTTTGCCATTCAAAACTTCTACTGAACCAAAGTTCTGGAAGGACCTGCAATATATAAATGCATTGAATAAAGTCTTCTCTCGAACATTTCTTCTCTTTTGTCTTCACACCTGTTTCAAAACGTTAAGAAGTTCCGAATATATAGGAAGCTTACAAGAAAATAATTTCTGCACATCATAATACCTAATGACACATATACTGCCTATTGTCATCATCCACATCGTTTAGAGAACATAGCAAATCTTGGACTGACGAGCGAACATGTAGTTATCACGAGCCATAACACACACTGTCTTTCGGGAATGTAGGTATTTGCATATCCAACGCCATAAATAGTTTGCTCATCATTTTTCTCAATATCATAGAGATTATCCATTACCGTGTGATAACCCAGATTATGAAGATAGCCCTGAGTATTGTCAGGCGGTTAAGCTGAAAAGTCCAAATCCAGGATATGGTTAAGAAAATCTTGTGCTGGGATGCAACCAGTCCCTCTTCCACAGAGAAAATTTTTGAACGAAAATATCTTTTATACTATCATGGTTTTGATCCAGAGAGGAAGATATTACCCTGTCTCTCATCTTCTGTATAGTGGCGTCATCCCACACTACAAGGCCGAGATAAATCTAGGGTCTCTGACGTACCGGTGACCGACCCTCGTAACACATTATAATGCCTCATCATCCTGCTCGGGTGCCAGATCGAGAGAGAGCATTTCGGATGTTATTGAGACGCAATATATCTGCGAGTACATGTTTCCTTTTGAAGTATTAATCTGAAAATATACGATATATTTCTCAGCACAACTGTTCACTCTGATGATCAGTGTAAAGTCCTTGGATCATTACATTGACCTAAATTTTTGAAGTCGAAAAGACTAAATGACTAACACAAAAATGCTTCTGCCACCTGCATTGACGTGACATAAAACAGCGTCTGCAGTAACTCATAACGGGTATAGTCTGGATCAGAAGCTAAATTTAATGGAAAACGTACTTGGAATAGTGAGTATTTTTGGGCAAACTTTCATGGCAGAAGATTCCTCTTCTAGCGTTGCCTTCTACAGCCTGATACAAGGTTGCTTCCAGGGTAAACTATTGTACCAAATTGCTGGAAGAACATTAGTCTTACGGCCCTCTAAAATGTTCCTGGTTTCAAAACGGCCAACTGCACAACCAGTTTCTGCATCTAAAGATACAAGCGATTAAACAGCGATGTCAACTTTACTGATGTCAGATTCCATATCAGGTATCACTTAAAGCAACTCTAGAATCTATCTTCACTATAAGATTTCAATTCAAGCATCGGTTACTTTTTCCAAGGAACAGAGGACGAATTGTTATAAGATGATAGTCCATGTAAAATCAAAGAGACGGGCCTTCATGACACAACGACCCGTGTCAGACACAAGAAGGGCCGTTATAAGACGAGGGCCCGTGTCAGACACAGATGGTCCACCATAAGACGAGGATCCATGCCAGAAAAAGACCTGGCCAACCTAACAACATCATCCCTTAATCACTTTGTCAGAGCTGACTGAAACTCTGTACAGAATGAAATATTATGATTGGTCTTTTACAAAATTTTACTGGAATATATTATATTCTAAAGTCATAATGGTGACCACTCACTAAATGAACATATCTGTATGACTATTTAGAATTTCTTTCTTCGACGAATCTAAAACGTAAGATGACCCAGTGGTCTGTGCAGATATTGCACCAAATCTGAGAGTTTTCTGAGGTGACCTGATTAGTCAAACGAACCAAGAATATAATTCTGGAGGAAAAGACTTGGAAGTGATCACGATGTTATCCTCCTTGCACAAATGTGACCTCATGTGGGAAAAAGGCCACGCCCACCCGTCCCCAGCCAATATAAGAGCCAGCGAGAGTGTCCAGCCACCAGCAGTTCGGCTCATACTTCATACAGTAGATAATCATGAAGGTACCTGACCCATGCACCACTTAGATACCAACACCCGTCACACACTCATATAATACCCTCGCGACATCTTACAACAACGGATTCAATTCCCTTCCTACAGGAAATTATCTTTCCTTTCAACACACGATATTTTACATCACTACCACATAACCTGAGACACCATAATGGGAATAATAGCGAAGATCTCGATTTTCCAACCGTCTGGCCTCATCTGCGCATAAATCGCGACCAACATACACGTTGGGGAAGTCATGAAGTTTGCCGAACACGTCAGCCAGTTTTTAAAAGTTTTATTAAATACCATCTTATTAGATCGCTATTGTTTACATCACCATTCTCGATCTCAATAATTTGTTCGCCTTCTGATGGTCACACTTGACGGGACGTCATGTCAGTATGACGAGATCATAGATCAATATTGCCGCAGATCAACAAGAACATCACAGCTAACAAAGTAATTTTACAACACGGGTAATACAAAGCAACTCGCTGGTATAAATACACATGTAAATTCACCTTTGCAATTCATGTTAAGAATTTAAGATATCAACACATACGCTGCGGAAGCTGAACCAAACGCTGTCCTGAGAAGGTCGTTCTAATTATACTACTTCCCATTATGCATCATGAGTATATCTGGTCGACAATAACTGGGTCTCTTTCCCACCAGACTGTGGCTCTGGTGCTCTCGGTGTTGGCACTGGCCTGGGCAGGTCCCCAGGGCGCCTACAACTACCGCACGCCACCCGTGCTAGGGCAGGGGTACGGCTTCGCCCCCGCCCAGTACAGCTTCCAGTGGGACGTCGACCACCCGCCCTCAGGCAACTTCTACGGCCACCAGGAACACAGGGACGGAGACGTCACCCGGGGAAGGTAAGTCCTCAACCAAACATGGCACAGCATTCGAAAAATATTTCTAATGAAACTCGACACAACACACTGAAGTGAAATAATATTTCTTCACCTATTTGACTAGTAGACAATGTACCAGAACCATAAACATACAACGACAAAAACAAAAATATTTCACCATAATTTCTCTCATATAGACTTCACATGAAGCTATTCATGTGCTATCTCAGACTCCACTACCCTACACTTCTCAGTTAACACGTACTTCCCTGTCCACAGTTACTACGTCCTGCTGCCTGACACTCGCCTCATGCGAGTTGAATACTACGTCGACCAGACCGGCTACCATCCCACCGTCACCTTCGAGGGTGAAGCCCAGTTCCCAAGCGGCCCTGGTACCGGCTACTACCACCCTGGCGTATTCCCAGGCCGCACGTTCCCCGGGCCCGTCCATCGTCCCCAGCTGCCACTCCCGACCCCTTCACAACGCTACGCTTCACCAGGAAAATAACCTTCAAGGACGGAGCCTTAACGATGGTCGTATTTCTGTGTCTTCCATGCATCGCATTTTGTGACATGTTACGCCTACTTCTCCCTGCAGACTTAATGACGTCATCTATAATCTCATCTATAAACTGATGATTGCCATTCAAAACTTCTACTGGAGCAAATTTCTGGAAGGACCTGTAATATATAAATGCATTGAATAAAGTCTTCTCTCGAACATTTCTTCTCTTTTGTCTTCACACCTGTTTCATACGTTCAACACTTCCGAATACACAGGAAGCTTGCAAGAAAATAATTTCTGCACATCATAATACCTAATAACAAATATACTGCCTATTGTCATCATCCACATCACTTAGAGAACATAGCAAATCTTGGACTGACGAGCGAACATGTAGTTATCACGAGCCATAACACACACTGTCTTTCGGGAATGTAGGTATTTGCATATCCAACGCCATAAATAGTTTGCTCATCATTTTTCTCAATATCATAGAGATTATCCATTACCGTGTGATAACCCAGATTATGAAGATAGCCCTGAGTATTGTCAGGCGGTTAAGCTGAAAAGTCCAAATCCAGGATATGGTTAAGAAAATCTTGTGCTGGGATGCAACCAGTCCCTCTTCCACAGAGGAAATGGTTGAACGAAAATATCTTTTATACTATCATGGTTTTGATCCAGAGAGGAAGATTTTACCGTGTCTCTCATCCTCTGTATAGTGGCGTCATCCCACACTACAAGGCCGAGATAAATCTAGGGTCTCTGACGTACCGGTGACCGACCCTCGTAACACATTATAATGCCTCATCATCCCTGCTCGGGTGCCAGATCGAGAGAGAGCATTTCGTACGTTCTTGAGACGCAATATAAAGGCGAGTACATGTTTCCTTTTGAAGTATTAATCTGAAAATATATGATATATTTCTCAGCACAAGAAATATTCACTCTGACGACCAACGAAAAGTAATTAAGTTATTATACTGAACAAAAATTTTGAAGTTAACAAGACTGCCACCTGCACTGACGTGACATAAAACAGCGTCTGCAGTAACTCACAACGGGTATAGTCTTGATCAGAAGCTACATTTCATGGAAAATGTCTTGGAATGTGAGTATCTTTGGGCTAACTTTCATGGCAGAAGATTCTTCTTCTTGCGTTGCCTTCTACAGCCTGATACAAGGTTGCTTCCAGGGTGAATCATTGTACCAAACTGCTGGAAGAACATTAGTCTTACGGCCCTCTAAAATGTTCCTGGTTTGAAAAGGGCCAACTGCACAACCAGTTTCTGCATCTAAAGATACAAGCGATTAAACAGCGATGTCAACTTTACTGATGTCAGATTCCATATCAGGTATCACTTAAAGCAACTCTAGAATCTATCTTCACTGTAAGATTTCACTTCAAGCATCGGTTACCTTTGCCAAGGAAAGGCCTTGCCAGGAACAAATGACAAATTCTTATATGATGATGGTCCATGCCAAACCAAGGAGACGGGCCTTCATGAGACAACGACCCGTGACAGACAAGACGGGCCGTCATAAGACGAGGGCCCGTGTCATACACAAGGCGAGCCGTCATAAGACAATGGCCCGTGTCAGACACAGATGGCCCGTCTTAAGACGAGGATCCATGCCAGACAAAGACCTGGCCAAGTTAACACCATCATCCCTTAATCACCTAATCACAGCTGACTGAAACTCTGTCCAGGTTGAAATATCGTGTTTAGTCTTTTACGAAATTTTACTGGAATATATAATCTCTTCCTAAAGTCATAATGATGACTCATAATGAGGACCACTGTCTATGTGAACATATCTGAATGACTATTTAGAATTTTTTTCATCGACGAATCTAAAACGTGAGATGACCCAGTGGTCTGAAGAGAATGACTGGTCAAACGAACCAAGAAATAATTCTGGAAGAAAAGACGTGGAAATGATAAAGACGTTATCCTCTTTGCACAAATGTGACGTCATTGGGCAAATAAGACCCCGCCCACCCGTCCCCGCCCAATATAAGAGCCAGCAAGGGTATTCAGCCACCAACAGTTTGGCTCACACCTCATACGGCAGATAATCATGAAGGTACCTGACCCATGCACCACCTAGTTACCAACACCCATCACACACTCCTATAATACTTTAGCAACACCACACACTAACTGATTCAATTCCCTTCCTACGTGAAATTACCTTTCTTTTCAACATCCGACATTTTACATCATCACTAACAACTAACCCTAGGCATCCATACCGGGACGTATAACGAAGAGCACCGAGGAGCTCTATTTCCAATCCACCTGGCTTCATCTGTGTGTGAATCATGACCAACAGACATGTTTGAGAGATCTTTAAAGTTTGCCGGCCACGTCAGCCAGTTTTTAAAAGTTATATAAAATGATATCTTCCTGGATCACATTTTTTTTTTACATCACCGTTATGAATCTGAATACTTTGTTCGCTTTCTGGTGGTGACACTTGACGGGACGTCATGTCAGTATGACGAGATCATAGATCATTATTGCCACTGATCAACAAAAACATCACAGCTAACAAAGTAAAATCACAACACGGTTAATTCAAAGCAACTCGCTCGTATAATTACACACGTAAATTTACCTTTGTAATTCATGGTAAGAATTTAAGATATCAACACATACGCTGCGGATGCTGAACCAAGCACTGTCCTGAGAAGGTCGTTCTAATTATACTACTTCCCATTATGCATCATGAGTATATCTGGTCGACAATAACTGGGTCTCTTTCCCACCAGACTGTGGCTCTGGTGCTCTCGGTGTTGGCATTAGCCTGGGCAGGTCCCCAGGGCGCCTACAACTACCGCACGCCACCCGGGCTAGGGCAGGGGTACGGCTTCGCCCCCGCCCAGTACAGCTTCCAGTGGGACGTCGACCACCCGCCTTCAGGCAACTTCTACGGCCACCAGGAACACAGGGACGGAGACGTCACCCGGGGAAGGTAAGTCCTCAACCAAACATGGCACAGCATTCGAAAAATATTCCTAAAGAAACTCGACACAACACACTAAAGGGAAATAATATTTCTTCACCTATTTGACAGGTAGACAATGTACCAGAACCATAAACATACAACGACAAAAACAAAAATATATCACCATAATTTCTCTCATACAGACTTCACATGAGGCTATTCATATGTTATCTCAGACTCCACTACCCTACACTTCTCAGTTAACACGTACTTCCCTGTCCACAGTTACTACGTCCTGCTGCCTGACACTCGCCTCATGCGAGTTGAATACTACGTCGACCAGACCGGTTACCATCCCACCGTCACCTTCGAGGGTGAAGCCCAGTTCCCAAGCGGCCCTGGTACCGGCTACTACCACCCTGGCGTATTCCCAGGTCGCACGTTCCCCGGGCCCGTCCATCGTCCCCAGCTGCCACTCCCGACCCCTTCACAACGCTACGCTTCACCAGGAAAATAACCTTCAAGGACGGAGCCTTAACGATGGTCGTACTTCTGTGTCTTCCATGCATCGCATTTTGTGACATGCTACGCCTACTTCTCCCTGCAGACTTAATGACGTTATCTATAATCTCATCTATAAACTGATGATTGCCATTCAAAACTTCTATTGAAACAAAGCTCTGGAAGGACCTGTAATATATAAATGCATTGAATAAAGTCTTCTCTCGACCATTTCTTCTCTTTTGTCTTCAAACCTGTTTCAAAACGTAAAGCAGTTCCGAATATATAGGAAGCTTACAAAAAAATAATTTCTGCACATCATGATACCTAATAACACATATGCTTCCTATTGTCATCATCCACATCGTTTCGAAAACAAAGCAAATCTTGGACTGACGAGCAAACATGTAGTTATCACGAGCTATAACACACACCGTGTATTGGGAATGTAGGTATTTGCATACTGAACGTCTTAAATAATCTGCTCATTATTCTTCTCGATATCAGAGAGATTACGAATTACCGTGTGATAACCCAGGTTATGCAGACCGTCCTGGCTAGTGTCAGGCGGTTAAGCTGAGAAGTCCAAATATGGTTACGAGAATCTTATGCTGGGATGCAACCAGTCCCTCTTCCACAAAGAAAATGGTAGAACGAAAATATCTTTTATACCATCATGGTTTTGATCCAGAGAGGAAGATTTTACCCTGTCTCTCATCTTCTGTATAGTGGCGTCATCCCACACTACAAGGCCGAGATAAATCTAGGGTCTCTGACGTACCGGTGACCGACCCTCGTAATACATTACAATGCCTCATCATCCCTGCTCGGGTGCCAGATCGAGAGAGAGCATTTCGTACGTTCTTGAGACGCAATATGTCTGCGAGTACATGTTTCCTTTTGAAGTATTAATCTGAAAATATATGATATATTTCTCAGCACAAGAATTATTCACTCTGACGACCAATGAAAAGTAATTAAGTTATTATACTGACCAAAAACTTGAAAGTTAACAAGACTAGAAGACCAACAGATAATTGGTTTCTGCAACCTGCATTGACGTGACACACAACAGCGTCTGCAGTAACTCATAACTGGCATAGTTTTGATCAACTTTATCTAAGTAGACCCATAACGATCTGGTCAGAAGCTAAACTGCATGTAATACTACGTAGAAATCTGGGTATTTTGGGGGCTAGGTTTCTTAGCAGGAGATTCTCCAGCGTTGCCCTATAAAGCCTGACACAAGGTTACTTCCAGCATGAACCATTGTACCACATCGCTGGAAGTTATTCGTCTAAAGGCCCTGTAAAATAGTCCTTTTTTCAAGAAGGCCAACTGCACTACCAGTTTCTGCACTGAGAGACACAAGCGATGAAGCAGCCTTGTCAACCTTAATCATGTTGCCAAATTCCGTGTCAGGTATCACTTAACACAATTCTGGAATTCATTTCCACCATAATCAAACTTTAACTTCAAGCATCGACCTCATTTTATGAGGAAGGGCCTTGCCAGGAACAGAGGACGAATAGTTATATGATGATGGACCGTGCCAGAATAATAAGATAGGCAGTCATAAGAGAAGGATCCGTGACAGGCACACGAAGGGCCATCATGAGATGAGGGCCAAGCCGGAGACAGATGGCAGCCCGTCATAAGACGAAGGCCCAAACCAGACACAGACGGACCGTCATAAGACGAGGACCCGTGCCAGACACAGAAGAGGAGCCATCTTAAGACAAGAGCCGTGCTAGATACAACAAGGCCGTCATAAGACGAGGATCCATGCCAGACAAAGACCTGGCCAAGCTAACATCATCCTTTAACCACTTTGTCACACCTGACTAAGACTCTGTCCAGGCTGAAATATCATGTTTGGCCTTTTACGAAATTTCACCGGAATATGTAATATCCTCCTAAAGTTATAGTGATGACCACTCAGTATGTCAGCATATCTGAATGACTATTTGAAATGTCTTTATCCAACGAATATAATACGTGGGATGACCCAGTGGTTTGTACAGATATTGCACCAATCCTGAGAGTTCTGTGAGATGACCTGATTAGTTAAACGAACCAAAAACATAATTCTGGAGGAAAAGACGTGGAAGTGATCACGATGTTATCCTCCTTGAAACAACCGTGACGTCAGGAGGTGAACAGTCACGCCCACCCGTCCCCGGCGAATATAAGAGCCAGCGAGGATGTCCAGCCACCAGCAGTTCGGCTCACACCTCACACGGCAGATAATCATGAAGGTACCTGACCCATGCACCACCTAGTTACCAACACCTGCAACACACTCTTACAAAACCCTTGCAACACTATACAACTGATTCAGTTCCCTTCCTATGTGAAATTAACATTTATTTCAACATTCAATATCTTACCTCACCACTAACACACCCCCGAGACTCTATTTCGGAAGGCAGAGAGGAGAATTCCATTTTAAAATCTGGCTGACATCAGCGGTTTATGAATCACGACCAACAGACATGTTCGGGAGGTCGTGAAGTTTGCCGGCCACTTCAACCAGTTTCACAAAATTTTCATACATTAAAAAATATTTTGCTGGATCAGTGTTCTACAAAACATCGTTCTGGATCTGAATATTTTGTTCTCGTTCTCACAGTGACACTTGGCTCCATAACAAGTGTCAGTATAACGATATCAGAGAATATTACCACTTCCACAAGAACATCACAACTAACAAAATAGGATAAGAATGGAAGTCAGATTAAAGTAACTCGGTGGCATAAACACTTAGGTAAATTGGACTTTGTGATTCATGGTGATAACATCTGCTAGTAACACATACGCTGAGGAGGTCGTTCTGATTATACTACTTAACTTCCCGCTTTCTTGATATATTTTGTTCAACGACCATTGCCTTAACTTCCCGCTTTCTTGGTATATTTTGTTCAACAACCATTGCCTTAACTTCCCGCTTTCTTAGTATATTTTGTTCCATAATAATTGTCTTAACTTCCCGCTTTCTTGGTATATTTTCTTCAACGATAATCGCGTTTCTCTCCCACCAGACTGTGGCTCTGGTGCTCTCGGTGTTGGCACTGGCCTGGGCAGGTCCCCAGGGCGCCTACAACTACCGCACGCCACCCGGGCTAGGGCAGGGGTACGGCTTCGCCCCCGCCCAGTACAGCTTCCAGTGGGACGTCGACCACCCGCCTTCAGGCAACTTCTACGGCCACCAGGAACACAGGGACGGAGACGTCACCCGGGGAAGGTAAGTCCTCAACCAAACATGGCATAGCATTCGAAAAATATTTCTAAAGAAACTTGACACAACACACTAAGGTGAAATAATATTTCTTCACCTATTAGACAGGTAGACAATGTACCAGTACCATAAACATACAACGACAAAAACAAAAATATATCGGCATAATTTCTCTCATACAGACTTCACATGAAGCTATTCATGTGCTATCTCAGACTCCACTACCCTACACTTCTCAGTTGACACGTACTTCCCTGTCCACAGTTACTACGTCCTGCTGCCTGACACTCGCCTCATGCGAGTTGAATACTACGTCGACCAGACCGGCTACCATCCCACCGTCACCTTCGAGGGTGAAGCCCAGTTCCCAAGCGGCCCTGGTACCGGCTACTACCACCCTGGCGTATTCCCAGGCCGCACGTTCCCCGGGCCCGTCCATCGTCCCCAGCTGCCACTCCCGACCCCTTCACAACGCTACGCTTCACCAGGAAAATAAACTTCAAGGACGGAGCCTTAACGATGGTCGTACTTCTGCGTCTTCCATGCATCGTACTTTGTGTTATTTTATGGCTATTTCTTGCAGACTTAATGCCATCATCTACATTCTAATCTATACACTGATGTTTTCCACTTGAAACTTCTGAAGGAAGTACAACGCCGAGTGTGGGGAACTTTGTTAATCTGGATTTTCTTCCTACAAGAAAATCTGGATCTTCACAAAGCCTTCGAAACTTCCCACCGAAATTACTTAAGCTTACAGTACTGGCTTGGATTATATGACATGTGTGTCCCACAGTCGCTGTATATTTCTATAACAAAAAATATGAATGCATTCAATAAAGTCTTCATTCAACCATTTCTTTGTCTTCAACCCTCCCTCTCGACGTTCGACAGTTCTGAATGATGAGTAATTGTTTTAACATAATAATTTCTGATCTTTATGATATCAAATGGCATATATACACCACTTTCTCATCATCCACATCGTTTAGAATATATAACAAGCATTAGCATTACGAGCGAAAGTGTAATCATGAGCCTTAACTGACCCTGTGTATCGGGAATGTAGTTATCTTCTATCCAACGTCTTAAACAAACTGCTGATTATTTTCTTATTGATAAAGACATTACGAATCACTGCGTGATTACCCAGGTTATGCAAAATGTCCTGGGTGGTGACAGACGGTTAAGCTGAAAAGTCCAAACCTAGGATACGGTTAACAGAAACTTGTAATTTAATTTGTGCCAGTGTCCCCGGCAAATTTATTATGCACCCAATGCTCATTCTGTCAGCGGTAGCACAAAAGGATTACAGGGGTCACAAAGTGTTACTGGGATGCAACCAGTCCTGCCTCTTTCAGGGGCAAAACAGTCGGACGAAAATATATTTTAAACCAACACGGTTTTGATAAAGACTGGGGAAGATTTTACGCCATCTCTCATCTTTTGTACAGAGGCGTCATCTCACACTTTAAGGCTGAGATAAATCTAGACTCTCTGTCTTAACGGTGACCAACTCCCACAACATATCATAATGCCTCGCCATCCCTGCTCAGACGCCAGATCGAGATAGAGTTTCGTAGGTTTTCGAGACTATTATGTCTGCGTGTACATGCTTCCCTTCGAAGTATTAACCTGAAAATATATGTTTCAGGACGACTACTAGACTGGCACCAATTCAGTCTGACGATCAACGTACAGAACTTGAGTCATTGTAAAGCCAAGGAAAGTTTAAAGTCAACAGACACAAAGACCGTTAGACCAACAAACCCAATAGTTTTTGCCTCTGTAACTGACGTGATACAAAATGGCGTCTGTTGAGACTCATAACTGGTATAGTCTTCATTAACTCTATCAAAACAGATCCATAACGGTCTGGTCAGAAAAATTTACTTGAAATATTGCGTATTTCTAAGGCTCAGTTTCACAGCAGGAGATTCCTGTTCTAGCGTTGCCTTCTACAGCTTGATACAAGGTTGCTTCCAGGGTGAACCACTGTACCAGATCGGTGGAAGTCATTCGTCTTACAGCCCACTAAAATGTTCCTGGTATCAAGACGGCCAACTGCACAACCAGTATCTGCATCGAAAGATACAAGCGAGTAAACAGCAATGTCAACTTTACTGATGTCAGATTCCATATCAGGTATCACTTAAAGCAACTCTAGCATCTATCTTCACAATAAAATTTCACTTCAAGCATCGGTTACTTTTCCCAAGGAACAGAGGACGAATTGTTATATGATAATGGCCCGTGCCAGACGAAGACGACGGGCCTTCATGAGACAACGACCCGTGACAGACACAAGAAGGGCCGACATAAGACGATGGCCCGTGCCAGACACAAGACACCCATCATAAGACAATGGCCCGTGTCAGATACAGACGGTCCGTCATAGGACGAGGATGCATGCCAGACAAAGACCTGGCCAAGCTAACAACATCATTCCTTAATCACTTTGTCACAGCTGACTGAAACTCTGTCCATGCTGAACTATCATGTTTGGTCTTTTGCGAAATATTACTGGAATGTATAATATCCTCATACTGAAGACTATTTAGCATGTGAACATATCAGAAAGACTATGTAGAATTTCTTCAACGAATCTGAAGAGCGAGATAACCTTATGATCTGTACAAATACTGCACCAAACCTGAGAGTTTTGTGAGGTGACCTGATAAGTCAAACGAACCAAGAATATAATTCTGGAGGAAAAGACGTGGAAGTGATCACGATGTTATCCTCCTTGACACAACCGTGGCGTCAGGAGGTGAACAGTCACGCCCACCCGTCCCCGGCGAATATAAGAGCCAGCGAGGATGTCCAGCCACCAGCAGTTCGGCTCACACCTCATACGGCAGATAATCATGAAGGTACCTGACCCATGCACCACCTAGTTACCAACACCTGCAACACACTCTTACAAAACCCTTGCAACACTATACAACTGATTCAGTTCCCTTCCTATGTGAAATTAACATTTATTTCAACATTCAATATCTTACCTCACCACTAACACACCCCCGAGACTCTATTTCGGAAGGCAGAGAGGAGAATTCCATTTCAAAATCTGGCTGACATCAGCGGTTTATGAATCACGACCAACAGACATGTTCGGGAGGTCGTGAAGTTTGCCGGCCACTTCAACCAGTTTCACAAAATTTTCATACATTAAAAAATATTTTGCTGGATCAGTGTTCTACAAAACATCGTTCTGGATCTGAATATTTTGTTCTCGTTCTCACAGTGATACTTGGCTCCATAACAAGTGTCAGTATAACGATATCAGAGAATATTACCACTTCCACAAGAACATCACAACTAACAAAATAGGATAAGAATGGAAGTCAGATTAAAGTAACTCGGTGGCATAAACACTTAGGTAAATTGGACTTAGTGATTCATGGTGATAACATCTGCTAGTAACACATACGCTGAGGAGGTCGTTCTGATTATACTACTTAACTTCCCGCTTTCTTGATATATTTTGTTCAACAACCATTGCCTTAACTTCCCGCTTTCTTGGTATATTTTGTTCAACAACCATTGCCTTAACTTCCCGCTTTCTTAGTATATTTTGTTCCATAATAATTGTCTTAACTTCCCGCTTTCTTGGTATATTTTCTTCAACGATAATCGCGTTTCTCTCCCACCAGACTGTGGCTCTGGTGCTCTCGGTGTTGGCACTGGCCTGGGCAGGTCCCCAGGGCGCCTACAACTACCGCACGCCACCCGGGCTAGGGCAGGGGTACGGCTTCGCCCCCGCCCAGTACAGCTTCCAGTGGGACGTCGACCACCCGCCCTCAGGCAACTTCTACGGCCACCAGGAACACAGGGACGGAGACGTCACCCGGGGAAGGTAAGTTTTCGGTTTTTGGCAACTTCAGGGTTTTCCAATAGCAATGGAATACAACGACAAGGAATGTATCTTAAACGTAATTTCTAGCATAATGATTCTGAACAGAGATATCAATAAACTACTGCTATCGCAGGCTCGACCTCTAAACGACTCCTATTCGACACTTCTTCCCTTGTCCACAGTTACTACGTCCTGCTGCCTGACACTCGCCTCATGCGAGTTGAATACTACGTTGACCAGACCGGCTACCATCCCACCGTCACCTTCGAGGGCGAAGCCCAGTTCCCAAGCGGCCCTGGCTACCACCACCCTGGCCTATTCCCAGGTCGCACATTCCCCGGGCCCGTCCATCGTCCCCAGCTGCCACTCCCGACCCCTTCACAACGCTACGCTTCACCAGGAAAATAACTTTCAAGGACGGAGCTTTAACGATGGTCGTACTTCTGCGTCTTACATGGATAACACACTGCGAGTTTTCTATACCTGCTTTTCGCTTCAAGTTTCCAAAATCGTCAGCTGTGAATATTGAGTTTACGGACGAAGAAATCTAATCTTTGAAATGTCGACGAAAGTCATATCAAATGGTTTGCGACAGTCAGTAGAACGATGCTGTATCATGAGAGTTAATCGTAACATAAGTTTAAGTAATCTCTGATATCTTTTTTTTTTTCTTTAAGTTGGAAGAGTTTCGAAAATGAGGCCGAATGTGGGGTTGAATAAAACAAAGAATCACGGATGAGAATGAACCGATGATAACCTTACCTGACCTTCCCTCAGCGCTTGGATTCACTGTGCAAATAAGTGTGAAGTCAGAGAGGAACTTTCTCTGAAACGTTTACATGTAAAAGTTCATTAATATATCTTTTTTTGCAGGGGGGGGGGGGAGTTTTTAAGTCAATCTTGACTTACAGGGGCAATTCAAGAGAATAAGCTCATAAACTTTTGTATGAAAACAACAAAACCAATCTCCCTTGAGCGCAAACGTCCACCGCAAATGAACAAGGAAAATGACTGTAACAATGACACATTACTGAACTGCTGTGGTACTTTATGTAAGACTAGTATTTCTTAGAAGTTGGGTAAAGTTGCGTTTTCTTTGAATACTTTCTTATACTTCTAAAACCCAACTATTATAAATCACGGTAACAAGTGCACGTATTCAATTGTCGAAAGTCGACCCAGCAAGTAAAATAGTATTCTACCGAGTGTAACGAGTCGACTGATACGATTTCCAGTCGTTTTATCTTATGTTCAAACCGCCTCGTCCGTAAACGCCACTTATATCTTCTTTCTCACTTACATCATTTTCTTCTTGTCCTTCCTTTCCAATCCTTCAGTGACCTGACGCACCCAGAACACTTTGGTCTTGCGGACCCGTGATGAATTCGAATCTTCTGGCTGCTTTCCTGAGCTGCCAACCAGATTGAAGTATATATACAGATTCTTGTTCTAATAAAGATTTCTATGGATCACTGGTTTGTATTGAACAATAACCTATACTTCTGATGTCCAGTCGCTCAGAATGTAGATATGATCTGAAGTAAAACATATTTCGCATCTTAAAACGACCAATGATCACACATATTCAATGTCTTCAGCGAGACTGGGTTATTTTGATGATAGCATGTCTCAGGATACAGAACGAAGCTGACTGGCTGATGATTCTGTCACAGAAGTGTTCCTTGATCTGTCATCACGGAATATTAAGGTGAAATATTGATTAATGAATTAAAGGCATTACTTTTTATATAATAGAGGTCGTAAACATTATTAGGGCAGACTCTCAGAGATCGTGAGTGAACAGCCAGCAGTTCACCTCGTCAATCCAAAATATTCTGTTTTTGGGTGCTGCTTGTACGAGGGAGCGACTCTGTCATCCTCCACGGCAAAGTGAAGGAAAATGGGGAAAACTCAATAAAAGTTAATTTCACCTCTAACGAAAGGAACGATGAAAATCGTTTACCTCATTGTTATCGCATCATGGCAATTGCACCAGAGCAAACACTGGACCAGCCCTCACACCAGCTGCTACTACAATTGAACAAGGGACCAGATGTCAGACTAGCTATGACACGAAGCACTAGACCAACAGCAAGGCCAGACCAAGTATTGAAACCAACTTCACTCAGACTACCAACCCAATCACCGGATCATAAATCCAATCAACCACTGGAAGAACCCCTAAACCAATCAACCACCTCAACAAGGAACTAGACCACTTGCAAGAAACCAGCCAACGCCTCCACTAACCACCCAATGGAGTGATCACTGATCTAGCCAGTAGCCCTATCGCTGAGGTAACCATCAGACAGCCAATCATTCAACAAACTGGCAAAATGGGAGAGACGAGAAGCCTTGCTGCCTTTCCCATTCTCTCACACCGTCTGGAGAAAGTGTGGAGAACGTTGACTTTCAGTGATCAGAATAAAGACGCTTAGCCATGCCTCCGCCATTGGGTGTCACACTTAGATGATAATGATGACCCGACTGTGGGTAATGGTGCAAGGGATGGTGATGAGATGAGTCTTCTCAACCGTCTTGCTGAGAATGGCAGGTGGTGACGTGATAGTGGTGAGTGGACTGTCACGGGTAGTGAGAGGTTAATGGATTGGTGATGAGCACAAGGCGATGGACCGGGTGGCAGTGAGAGGAAGCGCCAGTAATGGATGATGGTGATAACGTGGACGGTCATAAGCGGTGGGTGTTGAGTGGATAGTGATGACTACATGCTGGTGAGTGGATGACAATGATGATGCTGGTGAGTGGATGACAATGATGATGCTGGTGAGTGGATGACAATGATGATGCTGGTGAGTGGACGACAATGATGATGCTGGTGAGTGGACGACAATGATGATACTGGTGAGTGGATGACAATGATGATGCTGGTGAGTGGATGACAATGATGATGCTGGTGAGTGGATGACAATGATGATGCTGGTGAGTGGACGACAATGATGATGCTGGTGAGTGGATGACAATGATGATGCTGGTGAGTGGATGACACTGATGTTGCTGGTGAGTGGATGACAATGATGATGCTGGTGAGTGGATGACAATGATGATGCTGGTGAGTGGATGACAATGATGATGCTGGTGAGTGGACGACAATGATGATGCTGGTGAGTGGATGACAATGATGATGCTGGTGAGTGGATGACACTGATGTTGCTGGTGAGTGGATGACAATGATGATGCTGGTGAGTGGATGACAATGATGATGCTGGTGAGTGGATGACACTGATGTTGCTGGTGAGTGGATGACAATGATGATGCTGGTGAGTGGATGACACTGATGTTGCTGGTGAGTGGATGACAATGATGATGCTGGTGAGTGGATGACACTGATGTTGCTGGTGAGTGGATGACAATGATGATGCTGGTGAGTGGATGACACTGATGTTGCTGGTGAGTGGATGACACTGATGATGCTGGTGAGTGGATAACACTGATGATGCTGGTG
The DNA here is from genome assembly GCF_036320965.1 of Panulirus ornatus. NCBI lineage: Eukaryota > Metazoa > Arthropoda > Malacostraca > Decapoda > Palinuridae > Panulirus > Panulirus ornatus. The sequence goes on from NC_092273.1 coordinate 13,837,282, forward strand.
AGTGGATGACATTGATGTTGCTGGTGAGTGGATGACAATGATGATGCTGGTGAGTGGATGACACTGATGTTGCTGGTGAGTGGATGACAATGATGATGCTGGTGAGTGGACGACAGCGACTGAGTGATGGTGACTGGATGGTGATGACTTCATCCCGAGTGAATGGTGATGCCTCGGTGGACGAAGGGCAAAAACGGACGGCGCCGGACGAAGGAACACCAGTGGACAGAGAGAGAGACAGAGCGAGGAGAGGAGAGCCAAATGCGACGGTGGTGAAAACGGACAGAGATGGATGGCTGGGGACCAGGTCAATTCTGATGAATGTGGATGGGGATGGGACGGCGGAGGAGGGAACGGTGAAGCAACACGAGGACACGGGTGGCTGGCTGCTCAGCTCTTCTCCCACGTCCACATAGACTGGCACTCCGTCTCGCGCGCTCAGGGATGACGTACGACACGATGGTAGCTCTGGTTGTGAATGACGCGATGATGATAACTCTGGTTGTGAATGACGCGATGATGATAACTCTGGTTGTGAATGACGCGATGATGATAACTCTGGTTGTGAATGAAGAGATGATGGTAACTCTAGTTGTGAATGAAGAGATGATGGTAACTCTGGTTGTGAATGAAGCGACGATGGTAACTCTAGTTGTGAATGAAGCGACGATGATAACTCTAGTTGTGAACGAAGCGATGATGATAACTCTGGTTGTGAATGAAGCAACGATGGTAACTTTGGTTGTGAATGAAGCGATGGTGGTAACTTTAGTTGTGAATGGAGCGATAATGACAACTTTTAATGTGAACGAAGTGAAGATGGTGATTGTGAATGAAGTGATGAAGGTAACTTTGGTTGTGAATGAAGTGATGATGGTAACTTTGGTTGTGAATGAAGCGATGATGACAACTTTTGATGTGGATGAAGGGAAGATGGTGACTGTGAATGAAGCAATGAAGGTAACTTAAGTTGTTAATGAAGCAATGATGGTGACTTTGAATGTGAATGAAGCGACGATGGTAACTTTGGTTGTGAATCAAGCCATGATAACTTTCAATTTTGAATAAGGCGATGATAACCTTGATTTTGAATGAAGCGAAGATGATGACTTTGTGACTGAAGCAAATATGATAACATTGATTTTGAATATGGGGAAGCTGATAACTTTGATTTTGAAGGAAAATATGACAATAAAATTGATTTTGAATGACGCCATGATGATAATTTTGATTTTGAATAAAACGATTATGATAACTTTGATTCTAAAAGACGTATAATAACTTTTATTTCAAATAAAATCGTAATAACTTTGAATGAAACGATGATAGTAAGTTTGATATCAAATAAAACTGGGATAATAACTTTTGAGTGAAAGGATGACATTAACTTTAATTTTTATTATCACCTTGATTCTGAATGAAACAATGATAACTTTGATTTTGAATGAAGAGATAATCAATCAAGTTTCCTTTTTAATGAAACTACGATATGTTCTGTTTTCAATGCAGCGGTGAAAATAACTTTAAGTGAGGTGATGATAATAACTTGGTGTGAAAGAAGCGATGTTAATAACTTTGATCTCGCTAAGACTTAATCTTTTTTTAAGCCAAAAAACCATACTGGAAACCACAATGAGAACTGAACATATACACCGTACACTCCAGATCACGAAGTTACCAGCGCACTGCATTTAGTTTTGCCATAAGTTACCAGCACACTGCCGTTAAGCTCTGTCATAAATTACCAGCGCACTGCCCTTAGTTTTGTCATAAAGTGCTTATTGCGTGACTGGCTATATTTCCAAATGTCGACGACTCGTTTGAAGCCAATCTTCTGACCAGGTGTACACCAGGGGTTATAGCATTAGGTTGGGAACACTGTAATTCTCAAATATCTACCTCCTCTCACTTTCGACCTTTTCTGATCAGTTTCTTCAACATGGCTTAGACAGATTAGTCTGTTGTTATGAAAAGCACCAGGGCAAGGCAACTCAGGCGATGTGTCTTATAACACGAGACAGTACAGGCACGTCGAGATTCCTCTCTTGGTCAGTTATGATCACAAGAGTGAAAAAAAAAACGATAGGCTTTTACGTATGAATGTATGCGATATATGGGCCTTATTATCCTGGCGGCCGATCAGATGTATCAGCGAAGAACATTTCCGACGAACTGGTTTCGGGGGATTCGTCTCCAATCGATCGAACTGGTTCGGAGCATCGCCCGCAACTAATTCATAGTTCGGGTGGATCGTCTTCTGCGAAGCGGTTCGAGACATCGTCCACGAAATCTATTCCAACGCGATCCTTTGTTATCAAAGACGAACGCAAGGTTAACGGGAATGAAATATATACGTAAAGAAAAGAGGCGATCGTATGTGTATGAAAGTCAAGAGACTCGAAAACTTTACTTGTGCTTTCCGAAACCTTCTTTCATTTCACAGTGGAAAGAAAAGCACCTAATTCTCCCGTTTTTCATTAGGTCCCGGATTTAAAGATAGCAAAAATTAGGGGACACAGTCTCCTGGTGGCCCGAGAAAAATACTGGTTGATTATAAAGATATGACACGTCTGGAATCATATATATATATATATATATATATATATATATATATATATATCTTTCATACTATTCGCCATTTCCCGCGTCAGCTAGGTAGCGTTAAGAACAGAGGACTGGGCCTTTGAGGAAACATCCTCATCCAGCCCCCTTCTCTGTTCCTTCCTTTGGAAAAAAGAAAAAAAAAAAGAGAGGGGAGGATTTCCAGCCCCCCGCTCCCTTCCCTTTTAGTCGCCTTCTACGACACGCAGGGAATACGTGGGAAGTATTCTTTCTCCCCTATATATATATATATATATATATATATATATATATATATATATATATATATACTCTCAAATCCATGACACCTCTTGTAGCACATGAATGTTAGCGCCTCTTATGATACGTTCAAATCTCGTCAATCACAGAACTCACCATTTCCAAGGAAGTTATACTCACTATTCTCGAGTTGTATATAACTCCTTGTATCTGTCAACCACGACACCTGGATGTGCCAAGAGAACCCCAGGATATCAAAGTATGATAATTTCCTCCTCCATTGCATAATCATTATGCAATCACCATCATATGCGGTGGCTCTCCCTCGTAATTTCCCTGAGGGAAACAATGGGTTGTGACTCCCACAACAAGCAGTAACTTGGATTTTCTTATTACCCAATATACAATGCAAGAATGCTCATATTATCTACCGGGAGAACAGAAACGTTGAGGAAAAAACACTTGTCACTTTACTAGCAAATATTCTGAACGTCTGGACCCATATATATATATATATATATATATATATATATATATATATATATATATATATATATATATATATATATAAACAATTGGCAAAAACCACTTCGAGAAGACGCAAAAACTTGGGTTATAATCTTCGAAAAAAAATAGGATATTCCATGAAATACTAAATATAAAAACTATGAAAAAAGAAGGGACATTACGGGCACAGAAATATTTTTCCTCGAAAGAATATTCTTCTTTGCGTCATACTCATACTTGCAGTCGTTTTAAAGTTTTCAGAGAGAACATTTATGAAGTGTGAAGGAGCGGCTGTGTGGTGCGTGTAAAGGGAGGGAGTGTATCGCTGCCATGGTGTTCTCTCATAGACTATTACCATTCGTGACACGACGTGATGCATCACGGCAGACGGGACTGAACCCTCCCCTCCTCCTCCCCTTCACTTAGCTTCCCCCACCCCCACCTCCTCATTGCTTCCAGCAGGCTCTGGCGTCATGGTGGCGTAAGATGACGTTCATCACGCCGTAATGGGTCTTCCTGGTGCCCCACATATGGTGAGTGACGGTGTGTGTGTGTGTGAGGAAGTGAATCGTGGCGACAACAGCAGGCATGAAGGAGCGAAACCCCCGTCGCCCCTCTCTTCCTCCTCCCCTTCCAGCTTTGTATAAAAATCACGAGTCGGGTGTTCGTGGAGCAGTCCAGCTAACGCCATCATCCCCTCCACAACCATGAAGGTAGGTGCTCCCTACGTCTCTTGTCTCTATACTGAGTTGACTGACTTGTACTCGACCCTCGTCTGAGAGACTGACGGATCGTCTTTCAAAGAAAGTGAGGTACTGGAAGATGACTCCTGAGGTACTGAAAGGTGACTCCTGAGGTACTGGAATGTGACTCCTGAGATACTGGAAGGTGACTCTTGAGGTACTGGAATGCGACTCTTGAGGTACTAGAATAAGACTCCTGAGGTACTTGGATGTGTCTCCTCAGGTACTGGAATATGACTCCTGAAGTACTGGAATGTGACTCCATAGGTACTGGAAGGTGACTCCTGAGATACTGGAAGGTGACTCCTGAAGTACTGGAATGTGACTCCTGGGGTACTGGAAGGTGACTCCTGCGGTACTGGAATGTGACTCCTGGGGTACTGGAAGGTGACTCCTGCGGTACTGGAATGCAGTGACACCATCTGTTGCTGAGAGAGAAAGCGGCAAATAAAAACATATAATTAGTGTAATATTCCACTCGTATTTCACGCACTTCTACCGCAACTCTGTCGACATTTTACCAAGCCTGGGATCAACCCTCACCTTCCAGCACATCGTGGAGGAACAACTTCGCTGGAATAGCGTCCATGTTTACTGGCCTGGGTGCGCGACACAAGAAGAGAACGTATGAGAGTGGAAGTTGTGGACGAGATTAGACTATAACGGTGTTGTGTCTGCTGGAACGAGCTGCCCTCTAAGATTCGGTGCTGTGCCGTGATGTGTGATCAGTAGCTGCTACTTCCATCCCACCAGAGCCCCTGTGTTGAATGGTCATCCGTGTTGCTGTCTTTTAACCTACTGGTAGGGAGTTCGATCCCCGGCCCGGCGAGGATCCACAACCAGCTTTTTCATCCTTCCGTCAGTTGGGAAATAAACAGGCACAAACTTGGGTTGGGGTTTAGGTCTTGTTGGCCGGCAGCTTGCAGAACTCGGCTCGAAATTTCCCCCAGGTTGATGGTCATGTCCGGGGGACATGGCCACGCGGCACTGACAGGCCTGAGGAGCCTACCAGGGACCTGGTTCTTGAACAAGCTCTTCAGCCACGTTTTTGGCTCATCGGCGTGGTATCCTCAAAAGGCCCTAAGTCACGAAAGTGTTTAGAAAACTTGTATACTTATTAGGTACCTAAAACCTCTCTTAGTTGTTTAAGTCTCTGAGTGATGCCTTAACTGTGTTCTTCCCCCACCAGGCAGTGGCTCTGTTACTCTCCCTGGCGGTGTTGGCGTTGGGTAAACCCGAAGGAGGCTACGGCGGCGGCCAGGGCTCCGGCGGCGGGCCCTCCGCCCCCGCCCAGTACAACTTCCAGTGGGACGTGAACGACCCGCCCTCGGGCAACTTCTACGGCCACCAGGAGGAGAGGAACAACGACGACACTAAGGGCAGGTGAGCCCGGGGATGCATCGTCAACACCCACACCATGTGGCACAACCATGTCCACATCAACATCCACACCATGTGGCACAACCATGTCCACATCAACATCCACACCCTATGGCACGTCCATGTCCACGTCAACGTCCCCACTATGACACAACCACACCTACGTCACCACCTCCCGCTATGGCACAAACACGTCCAAATCAACACCCACAACATGTGTCGCAACCACGTCCACGTCAACACCCCCACTATGACACAGCGACACCCGCGTCAACACCCTCAACCACAACAACAGCTACAGCTACTGAGATCATTCTAGGAGGCAGGAAATGTAGAGAAAATGTCGAGACAGACACCTCACATCCCCACCCCCCAGGGATCTATTTAACAAAGTGGGACACCCTAACGCAGGTTACGTAGTTATTCAATGTGGTGAATGTTTCTCTCTTTGGCAATCAAAACTGTCAGAGTATCACCTGGTTACTTTTTTTTCCCGCGCACCACACTGATGTCCCGCACCAAGACACATCTCAGAGTCTGCACAGTGCCCGCTGTCTTTCTTTCCATCCACTGGGAAAAAAAGAAAAAGTAGTTCCTTCCACTGGGAAGCTCAGACTTGCTAACAAGCCTTCCCAAAACCCCAACCCCCACCGCTCCCCTTGACAACCTCCAGTGTGCCTTTAACAACTCCCAGTGTGCCTTTAACAACTCCCAGTGTGCCTTTAACAACTCCCAGTGTGCCTTTAACAACTCCCAGTGTGCCTTTAACAACTCCCAGTGTGGCTTTAACAACTCCCAGTGTGCCTTTAACAACTCCCAGTGTGCCTTTAACAACTCCCAGTGTGGCTTTAACAACTCCCAGTGTGGCTTTAACAACTCCCAGTGTGCCTTTAACAACTCCCAGTGTGCCTTTAACAACTCCCAGTGTGGCTTTAACAACTCCCAGTGTGGCTTTAACAACTCCCAGTGTGGCTTTAACAACTCCCAGTGTGGCTTTAACAACTCCCAGTGTGCCTTTAACAACTCCCAGTGTGGCTTTAACAACTCCCAGTGTGGCTTTAACAACTCCCAGTGTGGCTTTAACAACTCCCAGTGTGGCTTTAACAACTCCCAGTGTGCCTTTAACAACTCCCAGTGTGGCTTTAACAACTCCCAGTGTGGCTTTAGCAACTCCCAGTGTGTCTCTAACAACTCCCAGTGTGGCTTTAACAACTCCCAGTGTGGCTTTAACAACTCCCAGTGTGGCTTTAACAACTCCCAGTGTGCCTTTAACAACTCCCAGTGTGGCTTTAACAACTCCCAGTGTGGCTTTAACAACTCCCAGTGTGTCTCTAACAACTCCCAGTGTGGCTTTAACAACTCCCAGTGTGGCTTTAACAACTCCCAGTGTGGCTTTAACAACTCCCAGTGTGGCTTTAACAACTCCCAGTGTGGCTTTAACAACTCCCAGTGTGGCTTTAACAACTCCCAGTGTGCCTTTAACAACTCCCAGTGTGGCTTTAACAACTCCCAGTGTGGCTTTAACAACTCCCAGTGTGGCTTTAACAACTCCCAGTGTGGCTTTAACAACTCCCAGTGTGCCTTTAACAACTCCCAGTGTGGCTTTAACAACTCCCAGTGTGGCTTTAACAACTCCCAGTGTGGCTTTAACAACTCCCAGTGTGGCTTTAACAACTCCCAGTGTGCCTTTAACAACTCCCAGTGTGGCTTTAACAACTCCCAGTGTGGCTTTAACAACTCCCAGTGTGCCTTTAACAACTCCCAGTGTGCCTTTAACAACTCCCAGTGTGGCTTTAACAACTCCCAGTGTGGCTTTAACAACTCCCAGTGTGGCTTTAACAACTCCCAGTGTGGCTTTAACAACTCCCAGTGTGCCTTTAACAACTCCCAGTGTGCCTTTAACAACTCCCAGTGTGTCTCTAACAACTCCCAGTGTGCCTTTAACAACTCCCAGTGTGGCTTTAACAACTCCCAGTGTGCCTTTAACAACTCCCAGTGTGCCTTTAACAACTCCCAGTGTGGCTTTAACAACTCCCAGTGTGCCTTTAACAACTCCCAGTGTGGCTTTAACAACTCCCAGTGTGGCTTTAACAACTCCCAGTGTGGCTTTAACAACTCCCAGTGTGGCTTTAACAACTCCCAGTGTGCCTTTAACAACTCCCAGTGTGCCTTTAACAACTCCCAGTGTGCCTTTAACAACTCCCAGTGTGGCTTTAACAACTCCCAGTGTGGCTTTAACAACTCCCAGTGTGCCTTTAACAACTCCCAGTGTGCCTTTAACAACTCCCAGTGTGGCTTTAACAACTCCCAGTGTGGCTTTAACAACTCCCAGTGTGGCTTTAACAACTCCCAGTGTGGCTTTAACAACTCCCAGTGTGGCTTTAACAACTCCCAGTGTGGCTTTAACAACTCCCAGTGTGGCTTTAACAACTCCCAGTGTGGCTTTAACAACTCCCAGTGTGCCTTTAACAACTCCCAGTGTGGCTTTAACAACTCCCAGTGTGGCTTTAACAACTCCCAGTGTGCCTTTAACAACTCCCAGTGTGGCTTTAACAACTCCCAGTGTGGCTTTAACAACTCCCAGTGTGGCTTTAACAACTCCCAGTGTGGCTTTAACAACTCCCAGTGTGGCTTTAACAACTCCCAGTGTGGCTTTAACAACTCCCAGTGTGCCTTTAACAACTCCCAGTGTGGCTTTAACAACTCCCAGTGTGGCTTTAACAACTCCCAGTGTGTCTCTAACAACTCCCAGTGTGCTTCTCCCCCTGCTGAACAGTTCTCTTCCTTGCCAACAGTTACTATGTCCAGCTGCCTGATGGTCGACGTCTGGTCGTCGAGTACTTCGTGGACCAATGGGGCTACCATCCTACTGTCACCTACGAGGGCGAGGCACAGTTCCCCAGCGGCCCTGGGGGTCAGGGCGGAGGCGGCCAGGGCGGAGGTGGCGGCGGTGGTGGTCAGGGCGGTGGTTATTACCAGTAGACCCTCACACCTCCTTAACCCACCTCACATCCTCGTAGTGTGTATCTTCTATGACGCACAGGGCGCAAGACGCCTCCTGAATTCACCCGTCATCTCTCCTGGCAAATCTGAAGGGCTGAGGACATCCCCTTTCATACGTCGGTGTGTTCGTCTTTACACCTCCTGTGATATCTGCTGCTGTCTGCGAGTAACTGAGTGTTATTGTTGTTTGTCGTTGTTGTTGTTGCTGTCGTTGTTCATCCCCCTATCTGACAGCTTCTGGTAGCGAATGAATAAATATTTTTCATAAGTCGTGTGTGTGTCTATACAATCTTTCCCCGTACCCGTGACTCATTTAATCAAAATGCTTGGCATAGCCCCATCGAGGGCATGGCTCTTCACCACCTCAACTCTGATTACAATCTGAGTACGTGATGACAGTCTGGATGACGTGAAGTGCGCGATACATCCACGTACGAGAGATGACGGAGTCAAGAAGTGGGGGTCCCAGAGCGCCGCCTTAGTGCTCTCTGTGTCCTCGTTGCTCGTAGCGAGAGTCGATCTCCTAAGAGCGACTCTTGAGTAACCTCTCCAACATTTTCAATCACCCTGATGCCTTCCCTCACCTCTCCGACCACTGGCTGCCTATGAGAGAGGGTCGATATGTCATCTTACAATTATCAGATTTCCAGGAATCTCTGGTCGTACTGTCCTTTCCTTTAAGCAGTTAAATTAAGATGATCTGATATTTATAAGACATTCCTCTTCCTCCTCCTTCCATTGCCTCAAGAGATCTGATGGGCAAGTCGATACTGCTCACTGTATTGCTCAGCGTTGTCCCTGTTTGTCTGCCTCCTTGCTCTTTTTTTTTTTCGCCTCATTGGCCTGTATGATGTATGACGGGAATTCCATTGTTGTTTACACCAGCCATCGTACAAAACCACAGCCGTCACCTCCTGGAAACACGAACAGCGATGAACAAGATCCTTCCAATCCAAGTAAGCAACTATGCTACTGAACCCCTCAAACCTCAATGTAGTTTTGATCCTTTATCTCCCCATCATATACGATCTTGACAAGATTTTTATCTTGTCTCATCTATTGTTGAATGCTTGCTTCTTCTTATTTCCACCTTGCCATCGAATTTTCCTCATCGCACATCTGGATGGTATGGGGGAGGAGGTGAGGGAGATATACCCATGGATATGACACCCTCAAGGCAAGCCACACCTCCGTGTGCCTGTAATGTGGTTTGATCCGACTCTCTTCTCAACTGTAACGTCTGTGGTCAATGCTCCCGGTTTCTACACTAGTACGACCAGCTCAGGAACTGTCTGTCACAGTCCAGCCACATTTAGCTTTAAGGAAGAGTTTTCTATGCCGTTTTCTATCACATCGAAGGCCCCAGTCTCGGACTTGATTTGCCCTCGCATAGTCCAGCCCTTATATGAAACGCAAATGTATAGGAACGAATGAGAAAGGAAACTAATCTAAAGATATTTTTTCAGAGTAAAAACCCTGCCCTTAACAAAGGGGAACAGGTCGTAGGTGCTGGGAAAAGGTACATGTATCCGGCGAGGGTAAACAAATGAAGGTAGTATTCAACATGATTCATTTGGTCGTCATAATTTGACGTTGAGGGCCGTAATGAATCCTGGCATTCGACAGACCAAATGATCATGTAACCAACTAACAACCAGCCGTTAGGAAAGTCAAAAAAAAAAGGCAAAGATTCTCTAGAGTTCAGCGGTGTAAGAAAAGAAACAGACATGACAACGGCCCATCCTTGAGATGCGCGTCCAATGGCCACACAGTAATCTACCGTCCTGTCATGATGGTTGTGTAGTGTCCCAGTGTTTTGGTCGCACCTCTTACACTGGACACGGGTTCGAAACTGGGACTATTTGCCTCGTGATTATGAATTAGTTTTGAAAATCATACAATTCCCACAATAAATCATGTAAATTCCCACATAGATAGTGTCATTGTGAGGTTGTTTACTCCACAGACGTCTTCGTCTTCGGCACGTTGTCATCCTCTACATCTCCATATTGATGCAGACGCATCACAAAAGGACCCGTGATCACGAAGACCCCGAGCGCTTTCGTGAACATTCGCATCTTCAGGGATACAGTGACCTCCGTCAGAGTGAAGACCCCGAGTAACCTTCCTGTATGTGAAGCCAGGAAGCACATCACGACGTGTGGTGTACACAGAAAAAATGAATACGTTTTCTATTGCTCGACCCTGACGACAAAGGTGTTCTAAACCTCAAACTGTATCTACAAAAGTCGTACGTCATAATCATGAATAAGTCGTCATAATGAGGAATAGAAACTACAGAATCAAGGCAGGATTATACTTTCATTTACGAAACTATGGAGCAATGAAAAGCTTCACACTAACAGTTTGAGCCATATGTTTATGTTCTGTAATTGTTTCCAATCTTCGTAAAGTCATATTTTACAAACAGCACATGCAACTACTTACACCTTCTGGAAGTGAACACAAGCTATGTATTAAACGGTGAACGTAACAATGAAATGTCTTAGAACGAAAGAAAAAAATAAAAAGATAATCGCACTTCTGGCTTCGGAACGGATTCGAAACTTGACGAGCGTCGAACCCACAGGGAACACACAAACACACACAAAAAAACATACTGCGAATAACGAATCATATTCGCATTTCTTGATAACCAGAGAACACTTACATGACCGCAAACAAAGACGGAGTGTGTCGACATGAATATCTAACTGGTAATTAACCTAACCTAACCTTGGCTTCCAACGCCGTTAGCCACGTAGAAACAAGAGGCAACAGTTTCGAAATTCAATACTCGTAATTTTGCGACTTAAGAACAGAATTAACACAATGTTGGAAGCTAGGGGAACTAACCTTTTATACTCGTCATGTGCAGGAAACTAACCACAAAAAAATATAATCTATTTTCACCGTAATCCACAGTTTCGAGAGAAATTACCATCAGTAAGGAATTGTTTTTGTCTTTATGTTAGCTGAGACGGCATGGACATCAGAGGCCCTAATCATGGCCATCCAATTAACGCTATATATATATATATATATATATATATATATATATATATATATATATATATATATATATATATATACCCTAGCCTGAGCGAGGTACCCATTTTATCGACCAACCCCTTAAGGATGGATGAACAGCTGGGTTGACTGTGGACCAACAACCGCTACAAGAATTCGAACCTATGCGCTCGACCGTGAGCAAGAGCTATAAGTGAGTCCATGACATCTGGTCACTCTTGTAAAGTCTGTGTTTTCTCTACTTGACTGACGACCTGGGCATGGATGTGAGCTACTGAAATCTGGGCTTCCTCGAGTATATTGAAATTGGGGACCAAAAAGCCATTAATAAAAGTTCACTTCTAAACTGATAAAAGAATGATCAATATCCCTTTTGTTATAATAACTTTAAGCGATGAGAGGATAGCAAAGTGAGGAGTCTCTGTTGAAATCTACTACAACACTGGGGTTTTTTGTTGTAGTTATCTACTACAACACTGGGGACTGTTGTTGTAGTTATCTACTACAACAGTGGGGGCTGTTGTTGTAGTTATCTACTACAACACTGGGGACTGTTGTTGTAGTTATCTACTACAACACTGGGGACTGTTGTTGTAGTTATCTACTACAACAGTGGGGGGCTGTTGTTGTAGTTATCTACTACAACACTGGGGACTGTTGTTGTAGTTATCTACTACAACACTGGGGACTGTTGTTGTAGTAGTCGTAGGGAGATATCAAACCTCCTTTTTTATCATCTGTTATCTGTTTTGATCACTATTACTGTAGAAGGAACATCAGGGGCAATGGTAGGTATGAGTTTCAATCCCATATATATATATATATATATATATATATATATATATATATATATATATATATATATATATATATATATATATATATATATATATACATATATATATATATATATATATATATATATATATATATATATATATATATATATATATATATATATATATATATATATATATATATCCCTGAGGATAGGAGAGAAAGAATACTGCCCACGTATTCCCTGCATGTCGCGGAAGGCGACTAAGAGGGGCGGGAGCGAGAGGCTAGAATTCCTCCCTCCCTGTATTACTTTCTAAAAGGAAGGAATAGAGCAAGGAGCCAAGCGAGGAATTATTCATCTAAGGCTCTTTCATCTGTTCCTGACGCTGCCTTACTCACGTGGGAAATGACAAGCACACACACACATACACACACACACACACACACACACACACACACACACACACACATATATATATATATATATATATATATATATATATATATATATATATATATATATGTATGTATGTATATATAAATTTTCCGTCAGCACAGCAGTATTCATTATAACATTCCCCTTAAATCCTCTAACATATCCCAAAATCTTTCATTTTTTGGAGGCTTTGCCCCCTCGTTCGGCTGGTATTGTGGGTTCGTAAACATACGTATTCGGAAGTGTGTACAGACCCCTCTACCCACACGTAGATGATTCGGCTCCTGCTGCTTGGTGTGTGCTGGAACAGGGGCTCATTCATCCCTCTTCCAAAATGAGATCAGAGACTCCAGAGTACTCGTCCAGTCGTTCTTGATGAAGTATGGCTTCAGCTACTGGATTTGTTATAATGACAAGTCCGTCTCATTTCTATCAAGATGGGTGGAGGTTGGATTATACTATAAGGGTAGCATCTGTGATGTGGGTGGGGTGTGCGCAGCTGGGACATGTGAGGAGGGGTGGGTGCAGCGGGGACATGGGTGAGATGGGGGACAACTGGGACACGGATGGGGGACAAATGGGATACTAGGTAGAGGGTAGCTGGGTCATGGGTGATAACAGAACGAGAAGGGTAACAGGATAAGGATGTTGATGCCACAGCATTATTGCCGACGACAAATGAACCCCACATATAAGTAACCACTAGATAAACACAGACTGAGAGTTAGATGATGATAATCAGATTCGTCCGTGTTAAAAGGTGGGCAACAGACGAAGGCGAGACGAGACCCAGTGGCGAGGAACATGTGGAACGGTCACTGTACACACAGTACACACACACAGGCAGCCTGGCTATGAGACAAGTCTTGGTCTTCTATACATCAATAGATGTCACCCATAATTTGGCAGATTTGGTTTGTGTTTTATGAATTTGTGTGTGTGTGTGTGTGTGTGTGTGTGTGTGTGTGTGTGTGTGTGTGTGTGTGTGTGTGTGTGTGTGTGTGTGTTGTGCGATCTATACAATCGCTACTCCTCACTTATAGCTCTTGCCAACCGTGCCAAACGACACCTTGGGCCGCGCAAACACAAAACATTTGGAAGTGACACAATGCCATTACTGAGATACTTTCTTATACGACACAACAACATTTTGAGAACAGAATAAACTTATTTTTACAAGGTGAACAAGACGTGTTTGTGTGACGGGCCATTACAGACCGAAATAACAAGTTATGACAATTGACATATGCTCCCATCTACCGCCCGTGGTGGATGTGATGATGGTCACCCGAAGGTGTGGTCGGAATAGTGCACCTATGGAGGAACCTTCCCAAGACCTGCTGGAGGCATCTCGGGCTGTGAGGATCACGGTAAAGGACCGGACAAGGACACTCACTGGTTGTAATAGCCTCTCTGGGGCCCGGTGGGGAACTGGGCCTCGCCCTCGTAGGTGACGGTGGGATGGTAGCCGGTCTGGTCGACGTAGTATTCAACTCGCATGAGGCGAGTGTCAGGCAGCTTGATGTAGTAACTGTGGACGAGAAAGAGAGAAAAAAATGTTATTTGATGATACGAGAGGACTAGTCAAGGGGATAAGCTAAACCTGCTCGTGAAGGAGGAACGAGACAGGAAGAGACATTGACTGGTTCGCGATAAAAAGAATATTATTGGTTCTGTCGAGTGAACTGACGACATAAATTTAAACATCCCAGAGAAGAAAAGAAAGAAGAAGAAGTCCCATCTCGATGTGACCAGTGACTCTACAAATGAACAAGGAACTTATCATCCACTTGGCTCCCGAATACATCTCTCTCCACATGAGTGCTTCCTGACAGTGTTAGCATCCTGAATCAATACTTCTGATGGAATACTGACTCCTGCTGAGCCATACTGTAAGGCGATTCTCCTGCTGTGCTGAACTGTAATGTGACTCTCCAGCTGTGCTATACTGTAATAACACTCTCCTGCTGTGCTATACCGTAATGTGACTCTCCTGCTGTGCTATGCTGTTATGTAACTCTCCTGCTGTGATATACTGTAATGTGACTCTCCTGTGCTAATACTGTAATGTGACCCTCCTCCTGTGCTATATCGTAATGTGACCCTCCTGCTGAGTTACTGTAAATCTGCTGAATTCGTCCACTGAGGTGACACTCGTATTACCACCAATCAAGATACAAGTACATGATATGAGAAACGCCATCCAGACAACAATGCATATCTTAATAAAGATAACAGTGATAAGGATGTAAAGAGTTATGATTGGATAATCATAATAATGATGATAGTATGTGTTCACTGGTACGGAACAGGGCAAAAGAGCTCTTGGTAATCTTCCATTTCACTTCTTGTGAACTGTTTCTCAAAATTTCATTTTACTGAAACCGAAATCCCATATAAAAGGTCTAATTTTTTGTTTTTCAGTTATTAATCTATACGTCACTTTACATACGACAATCGCACTCAACGTCACATACTAACACTAGAGTAAAATACGTAAGCAGTAACTTAAGGCTGAGGTGTTGTGGTTGTGAGACGTTAAGGCTGAAGTCTTGTGGTTGTGAGACGTTAAGGCTGAGGTCTTGTGGTTGTGAGACGTTAAGGCTGAGGTCTTGTGGTTGTGAGACGTTAAGGCTGAGGTGTTGTGGATGTGAGACGTTAAGGCTGAGGTCTTGTGGTTGTGAGAACGAGCCTTCGACTCGAAAGGGAGGAAACAGGTCAAGAGTTGACGTTGGTGGGTGTGGGAGCATTTGTTTACTAGGCTCACCTGCCCTGGGTGTTGGCTCCGTCCCTCTGTTCCCCGTGGCCGAAGTGGTTGCCTGAGGGTGGGTCGTCCACGTCCCACTGGAAACTGTAACGTGCCGGAGCCGATGGGAACTGGCCCCCTTGCCCGCCGTAGCCGCCTTGGGGTCTCGCCTGCGTCGCCACCATCGCCACCGTCAGGAACAGAACCAGGGTCTGGAAGGTAGAAAAAATCTCTTTACCTGGAACAGCGCCATGGCTTCATCAACTATTCTGAAGTAGCTGCGGGAACGTATAGATTTCCAGAGGTCTGGAAATTACAGAACATCTCTTTAACTGGAACAGCGCCATGGCTTCATCAGCTGTTTTAAAAACAGTTTTGGTGACCGACAGGATACTCAGGTCTGAAGGACTCGATACTATGAACTACTATGAACTACCAATGTCACTAATCAATAACATTTTGTCTTCAGAGTTCATCAAAGGTTATTGAAAAAAGTGAGAGATCCCCTATCATTTTCCCCCGATGCCAATACTCAACCTAAACTCTTTCGTTCATGTTTTACAGCGAGTTGGACACATTCCTCCTGTACAGCCGCCAGAGCTTAGAGTAACACGAGCTTGTGGTGTCCACTTGTCGCTGACGCGAGGCAAGAACCTTCGTTGTGCGAGTCATAAGTATACGTATATAGTCCAGCATAA
>NC_092273.1:13858424-13880924 GCF_036320965.1 Panulirus ornatus
CCCTGGTTACTGACCAAGATACACGATGACGTGCCCTGGTTACTGATCAAGACACATGATGACGTGCCCTGGTTACTGGCCAAGATACACAATGACGTGCCCTGGTTACTGATCAAGACCCATGATGACGTGCCCTGGTTACTGGCCAAGATACACAATGACGTGCCCTGGTTACTGATCAAGACACACCATGACGTGCCCTGATTAATGGCCACGACACACGATGACGTAACCTGGTTAGTGACCAAAAAAACACGATGACGTGCCCTGGTTGGTGACCGGTTCACACGATGACGTACCCAGGTGACCTACCTAGACACTCAGTAAGCTAGCAAACCAGCGCTGCGTCACGCCTTTCTTCGTTTACCAAGAAACCATCATTATTGTACAATGAATCATGTCTTCAACGAACGTACATCCTATTGAAACCAAAATCTCCTCGTCTTAAACAGTACCTAATGATGGACCAAGGTTTAAAATGACGGCCTCTAGGTCTATCAATTGCCAGAGGAAGGGGTCATTATGGCCGTTAACTTCAAGGCATTTTTTTATTATCATTATTATCATTTTGCTTTGTCGCTGTCTCCCGCGTTTGCGAGGTAGCGCAAGGAAACAGACGGAAGAAATGGCCAAACCCACACCCATACACATGTATATACATACACGTCCACACACGCAAATATACATACCTATACATCTCAATGTACACATATATATACACACACAGACATATACATATATACACATGTACATAATTCATACTGTCTGCCTTTATTTATTCCCAACGCCACCTCGCCACACATGGAATAACATCCCCCTACCCCCTCATGTGAGCGAGGTAGCGTTAGGAAAAGACAACAAAGGCCACATTCGTTCACACTCAGTCTCTAGCTGTCATGTAATAATGCCCGAAACCACAGCTCCCCCTCCACATCCAGGCCTCACAGAACTTTCCATGGTTTACCCCAGACGCTTCACATGCCCTGATTCAATCCACTGACAGCACGTCAACCCCGGTATACCACATCGATCCAATCCACTCTACTCCTTACCCGCCTTTCACCCTCCTGCCTGTTCAGGCCCCGATCACTCAAAATCTTTTTCACTCCATCTTTCCACCTCCAATTTGGTCTTCCACTTCTCCTCGTTCCCTCCACCTCCGACACATATATCCTCTTGGTCAATCTTTCCTCACTCATTCTCTCCATGTGCCCAAACCATTTCAAAACACCCTCTTCTGCTCTCTCAACCACGCTCTTTTTATTTCCACACATCTCTCTTACCCTTACATCACTTACTCGATCAAACTACCTCACACCACATATTGTCCCCAAACATCTCATTTCCAGCACATCCACCCTCCTGCGCACAAGTTTATCCATAGCCCACGCCTCGCAACCATACAACATTGTTGGAACCACTATTCCTTCAAACATACCCACTTTTGCTTTCCGAGATAATGTTCTCGACTTCCACACATTCTTCAAGGCTCCCAGGATTTTCGCCCCCTCCCCCACCCTATGATTCACTTCCGCTTCCATGGTTCCATCCGCTGCCAGATCCACCCTCAGATATCTAAAACACTTTACTTTCTCCAGTTTTTCTCCATTCAAACTTACCTCCCAATTGACTTGACCCTCACCCCTACTGTACCTAATAACCTTGTTCTTATTCACATTTACTCTTAACTTTCTTCTTTCACACACTTTACCAAACTCAGTCACCAGCTTCTGCAGTTTCTCACATGAATCAGCCACCAGCGCTGTATCATCAGCGAACAACAACTGATTCACTTCCCAAGCTCTCTCATCCACAACAGACTTCATACTTGCCCCTCTTTCCAAAACTCTTGCATTTACCTCCCTAACAACCCCATCCATAAACAAATTAAACAACCATGGAGACATCACACACCCCTGCCGCAAACCTACATTCACTGAGAACCAATCACTTTCCTCTCTTCCTACACGTACACATGCCTTACATCCTCGATAAAAACTTTTCACTGCTTCTAACAACTTGCCTCCCACACCATATATTTTTAATACCTTCCACAGAGCATCTCTATCAACTCTATCATATGCTTTCTCCAGATCCATAAATGCTACATACAAATCCATTTGCTTTTCTAAGTATTTCTCACATACATTCTTCAAAGCAAACACCTGATCCACACATCCTCTACCACTTCTGAAACCACACTGCTCTTCCCCAATCTGATGCTCTAGAGTACATGCCTTCACCCTCTCAATCAATACCCTCCCATGTAATTTACCAGGAATACTCAACAAACTTATACCTCTGTAATTTGAGCACTCACTCTTATCCCCTTTGCCTTTGTACAATGGCACTTTGTACAATGGCACTATTCCGCCAATCCTCAGGCACCTCACCATGAGTCATACATACATTAAATAACCTTACCAACCAGTCAATAATACAGTCACCCCCTTTTTTAATAAATTCCACTGCAATACCATCCAAACCTGCTGCCTTGCCGGCTTTCATCTTCCGCAAAGCTTTTGCTACCTCTTCTCTGTTTACCAAATCATTTTCCCTAACCCTCTCACTTTGCACACCACCTCGACCAAAACACCCTATATCTGCCACTCTATCATCAAACACATTCAACAAACCTTCAAAATACTCACTCCATCTCCTTCTCACATCACCACTACTTGTTATCACCTCCCCATTTGCGCCCTTCACTGAAGTTCCCATTTGCTCCCTTGTCTTACGCACTTTATTTACCTCCTTCCAGAACATCTTTTTATTCTCCCTAAAATTTAATGATACTCTCTCACCCCAACTCTCATTTGCCCTCTTTTTCACCTCTTGCACCTTTCTCTTGACCTCCTGGCGGCTGATTCATGACAGAAACTGCAGAAGCTGGTGACTGAGTTTGGTAAAGTGTGTGAAAGAAGAAAGTTAAGAGTAAATGTGAATAAGAGCAAAGTTATTAGGTACAGTAGGGTTGAGGGTCAAATCAATTGGGAGGTAAGTTTGAATGGAGCAAAACTGGAGGAAGTAAAGTGTTTTAGATATCTGGGAGTGGATCTGGCAGCGGATGGAACCATGGAAGCGGAAGTGGATCATAGGGTGGGGGAGGGGGCGAAAATCCTGGGAGCCTTGAAGAATGTGTGGAAGTCGAGAACATTATCTCGGAAAGCAAAAATGGGTATGTTTGAAGGAATAGTGGTTCCAACAATGTTGTATGGTTGCGAGGCGTGGGCTATGGATAGAGTTGTGCGCAGGAGGATGGATGTGCTGGAAATGAGATGTTTGAGGACAATGTGTGGTGTGAGGTGGTTTGATCGAGTAAGTAACGTAAGGGTAAGAGAGATGTGTGGAAATAAAAAGAGCGTGGTTGAGAGAGCAGAAGAGGGTGTTTTGAAATGGTTTGGGCACATGGAGAGAATGAGTGAGGAAAGATTGACCAAGAGGATATATGTGTCGGAGGTGGAGGGAACGAGACCAAATTGGAGGTGGAAAGATGGAGTGAAAATGATTTTGTGTGATCGGGGCCTGAACATGCAGGAGGGTGAAAGGAGGGCAAGGAATAGAGTGAATTGGATCGATGTGGTATACCGGGGTTGACGTGCTGTCAGTGGATTGAATCAGGGCATGTGAAGCGTCTGGGGTAAACCATGGAAAGCTGTGTAGGTATGTATATTTGCGTGTGTGGACGTATGTATATACATGTGTATGGGGGTGGGTTGGGCCATTTCTTTCGTCTGTTTCCTTGTGCTACCTCGCAAACGCGGGAGACAGCGACAAAGCAAAAAAAAAATAATATATATATATATATATATATATATATATATATATATATATATATATATATATATACCAACCAATCGGAAAAAAGAATTAATGATAAGTCACTTTCCTACAGGTGTTCCAGGAGACAATTCCAGGACCCACAGTCGCTCTCCAGAGCCTCCGTGGCTGATGTGTGTATCAGACGTGAACTCATCAAACACTAAACCCCTTTCCCCTGCGTCTCCCGCCTTCGCCTCACGTCCAGCTATACAGCTAAGAGGAAGTTAGAATACAAGTTAGAATACCTAGGGTAAGCGATCGTAAACATAACTCCCAGAAGGCGTCAATTTACTGAGATTAAGAAGCCTATAATTAAAAAAAAAAAAAAAGAATAAACTTCAATAAAGAAAATCGTATAAAAAAATGAATATAAAACGATTAAATAAACTTAGATGACCAGGGCATTGAGTGAAGTGTCCCCCACGATTTCAACTCTCGTTCTCAGAGCTGCATTTCTAGCGTTGAAAACACCGAAGAAAAAAAAATGTATATACGAATCAGTACGGTTAGATATTCTTCAATGTTCATGTCTCATTCACTTGACTTTTTTGTTATCGTGTATAGAATAATGATATACCACCATTGAGTCATCTGAAATCATTGTTATTTCTAATTATACATAATAAAGAAAAAGGTAAATCTAATCACACCTGTTCATTATGATGTTTATTATTAATTACCCGCGAGCTGCTGGCTCGTGTGTCTCAGGTCTCCCGCCTCAATGGTTTGGTGGTCGCTGCCGCCATTTCCGGGCCAGTAAGCCCTACCATATCGAGGGCGGTGATGCTTTATGGCTGTTTCTTAAGCTTTAACTGAGAGAGAGAGAGAGAGAGAGAGAGAGAGAGAGAGAGAGAGAGAGAGAGAGAGAGAGAGAGAGAGAGAGAGAGAGACTGACCGCCCAAGAAATAGTGACCATTCCCTGATTAATGAACACCTTGCGAAAAATCATGGCACCATGACTGTTTGATCTGTTTAGGTACAGAGTGGACAGGGATGTTACATGCGGACCTGCAGGATGCCGCTGGTGAAGTACGAGAGGCGATCCAAATGCTGTTTATCACATGAGGCTTTGATGACAGAGTC
Source organism: Panulirus ornatus (assembly GCF_036320965.1). Classification (NCBI taxonomy): domain Eukaryota; kingdom Metazoa; phylum Arthropoda; class Malacostraca; order Decapoda; family Palinuridae; genus Panulirus; species Panulirus ornatus. The sequence continues at coordinate 13,863,330 of NC_092273.1, forward strand.
TAGAAACACTGGAACCTTGCAACAGAGGCTGGGAGACTGTATAAAAACAAGGACGGTGAAAGTTAATGTGAATAAGAAGTAAGGCAATGAGGTGCAACAGGAACGTGAGACGGGACGGTCCGAGGACGAGTTTAAATGGGCGGGTCTCGTTAGCGGGGTGCTTTGGGTCCCTTGGAACAGACACTGGGAACGGCGAGAACCACTGCGGCTACGACGAGCCACAAAGAAGATGAGGCTAAGGCTCTAGGTGTACTAAGGAGGGTGCGGAAGGAAAGGGGTTGCGTCTGTAAGACGAAAGACGGTTAAATCGGAAGATATGGCAGCGTCAATAGCATTGCGTGGATGTGACCCTTGGGCACTCGGATGCAAAGGGAAGGATGAGTGTGGACGCGCCGGAAATGAAATGTTTGTGAGCGATATGCGACGCGTGAAGCGGGTTGATCATGCATGAAGTAGCTAATCTGAAAGAGGGGGATGTTGGCAATGAGCGTAACCGGACTGAAAGGAACCCCATAAGGTATGCTGAAAACGTTTGGATACATGGAAATGATGAGTGTAGAGATACCAAAGAAGATCGGTGTGTTGGAAGTGGAGGGAGCAAGAGGTTGGAGAAGACAGTAAAAGAATATGGAAGGAAGAAGGAAGATTTGGGGTATCAGGGCCTGAACATCAAGAGTGCGAGATAGAAAGAATTGGAGCAACGTGGTATACGATGAGCGACATGCTGTTAATGGGCTAAACCAAAATAAATCATACGGTCAAAGAAAACGATGGAGTGTTATGTTGAGGCTTGGCTGTACGTGGCAGACTCTAATTTCGATGCACTTTCTATTACAGCTGGAGACTGGATGCGTGCAAATGGGGTAACTGTTCGACATCTCCTGCCGCTCAGACGGGAAAGTCACTTGGGTATAACTATATATATATATATATATATATATATATATATATATATATATATATATATATATATATCTTTTTTTTTCTAATATACTCAGTCGCTGTCTCCCGCGTTAGCGAAGTAGCGCAAGGAAACAGACGAAAGAATGGTCCAAAACCCACCCACATACACATGTATATACATAAACGCCCACACACGCACATACACATACCTATACATTTTAACGTATACATACATATACATACACGGACATACACATATATGCACAAGTACATATCCATACTTGCTGCCGTCATAAATTCCCGTCGCCACCCCGCCACACATGAAATGGCATCCCTCCCCCCTGACCCCGCGAGCGCCCAAGGTAGCGCTAGGAAAAGACAACGAAGGCCACATTCGTTTACACTCAGTCTCTAGCTGTCATGTGTAATGCACCGAAACCACAGCTCCCTTTCCACATCCAGGCCCCACAAAACTCTCCATGGTTTACCCCAGACGCTTCACATGCCCTGGTTCAATCCAGTGACAGAACGTCGACCTCGGTGTACCACATCGTTCCAATTCACTCTATTCCTTGTACGCCTTTCACCCTCCTGTATGTTTAGGCCCCGATCGCTCAAAATCTTTTTCACTCCATCCTTCCACCTCCAATTTGATCTCCCACTTCTCGTTCCCTCCACCTCTGATATTCATAGCCTCTTTGTCAGTCTTTCCTCACCGATTCTTTCCATGTGACCAAACCATTGCAATACACCCTCTGATATACAATGAAGAGACGTCTCTTCGTTGCATATCGGCTGACTTATATTTCTTTCATGTATCTTCCCTGATGATGTGATTATTACACGAAAGTACACTTGGGAACTTATCGTGTTTCATTTTCCCCGTGGACCCATCGGAACATACTTGATCACGCGCAAAATTGAGATCCTTTCCAATATATATATATATATATATATATATATATATATATATATATATATATATATATATATATATATATATATATATATATATATATATATATCAATGAATATGACACCGTATTTAGAGTTATTAATCTCCTTTCTTAAGCTCTCTAATTTTCTCAGCAGTATTCTACCATTAGGTGAAAGCTCAAACACCAGTTGTCCGTAGTCCATCATTTATTACATTCAACCGTTTCGCCTTCACGGAGGCATCATCAGGAATCTCCAAGAAGAGAAAGACTGCGTCACAGAATTTGGATAAGAAAAGTAAAACGCAAACAAGTTATAAAAACACAGCACATAGCATATAAAAGTAAGTGAAACAATAAACAAATTAACAATCTCATGAAAGGTAGTAAAATCAAAACACAACGTGCGGAAATATAGAAAAAAAAATAGAAAACCTACAGTCGAGAAAAAACACAGAACAAGAATACACAAGAAAATCCATTAATAAGTATACTAAGAAGGGCCAAGCGAGACCGTTGTTGTCCGGATGTGGAGCTGAGGTCAGGTTGGGCTCGTCTAATTCTCTAAGGCTTTCGTAACACTGGACCGTGTTCATGGCGTCCAGCAGTAGGACCGTGTTCCTGACGCCCAGCAGTGGCGAACTCTGTAGCTTTTGGCGGGTCAACGACGTGTTCCATCTGTCCACGTCCTTTTGGTAGGTCATCAAAGAGCTGTATGGCTGTGGTCATGTTTGTCTGGATGTTGATGACAGGTGCTTTCTCTCTAATGTGAATGGCTTCTGATATCTGTAGTTTCCTCCGATCACTGCACTAGTCATGATCTTGCCGTTAGTCACTATAATTCCCCTCGTTAGTCTCGTTACATGCTTTTGTTCATGATGTTATTTCACTCCACCGTCTTGTAAGTGGAGCGAGAGGCGGCGGCTCAGGGTGCAGGTTGTACGTCCAATGTAGTTTATGTGGTGGGATTGACAGTCCCCAATACTGCAGCGGTACTGATATACCACATCGGCACGATTCAAACTTCCACAGCGACCTACCATGACGAGCAAGCAGGTTTTCGGATTGTTGTAGTATGTTATCAGACTGATATCCTTGTCTTCATCAATCGCTTTGCAGGTTTTGCCCACACTATCTCGCACAACCGTCTCATCCATTCATTGTGATGTAAATGTGTTCTTGTAGTAACATCTAATGATGTCACACTATCTCGCACAACCGTCTCATCCATTCATTGTGATGTAAATGTGTTCTTGTAGTAACATCTAATGATGTCACGTTAAGGATGTCTGCTTGCCACGAAATGTTGCTCCAGCATGTTGTTCACATTGGTATGAAACTCAGTATTTGAATATCCCTCGTTAACTAACATTTGCCGGACACGTCGAACTTCTTGGCGTAGAAGTTGCCAGGCTGAGCACACCCTGATCGCTCTCCTCACGTATGCACGAATGACACTTGTAATTTTGAAAGCATTCACTTATTCCCTTCATACATTTACCTGGGTTGGTGGGCTTTCTGTAAACGTCGGCAACTAAAGATCATGTTATGGCACTCACCATTACATCCAAGAAAGGAATCACCATATTATTCAGCTCTGCTGTAAATCTAAAACCTGAAGTTTCTTGGAGTCGATTACGAAAGTTTTCCAGCAAGTTTAAGTTATCGACGCAAATAAAAATGCCGTCTATGTATCAGCAGTAAATCTGGGGTGTCATGCTCTCAGGCGTCTCGCAAATGTTAACAATAATATTTTCACATACTGAATCTCAGAACCTTAACGTGACAGCATTAAAGTTCACTACAATAACACATTTACGATATCATAATGAAAGGACGAGAAGGCTGTACGAGATATTGTGGCCAGAAACTGCAAAGTGACTGATGAAAACAAGGATATCGGTCTGGCGATATACTGCAACAATCAGAAAACACGCTCGATCGTCATGAACAACGATATGGTAGGTCGCTCTGGAAGTGTGAATCGTACCGATGTGATATATGAGTACCGATGCGATATTGGGGACTGTCAGCCCCATCACATAAACTACATTGGACAAACAAAATGCACCCTGAGTCGCCACCTCTCGCTCCACTTACAAGAAAGTGGAATCAAATAACTTCATGAACAAAAGTATGGAAGGAAAATAACGAGACTGTAGTGAATGACACCAAAAATCATGACTAGTGCAGTGATCGGAGGAGACGCGCCAAAAGTTCTACTGCTGGTCGTCAGGAACACGGTCCAACGTTACGAGGGTTCCTAGAAAACCAGACGAGCCCAACCTGACCTCAGCTCCACATCCGGACAATAATGGTCTCGCCTGGCCCTTCTTAGTGTATTCAGTGATGGGCTTTGTTTAATACTGTTCTTCTGTGTTTTCCCCTGGACTATACGTTTTCTATTTTTCTATTTCCATATGTTGTGCTTAGATAGTAATACCTTTCATGAGATTGTTGATTTGTTGAGTGTTCCCCTTACTTTTATGTGATATGTGCTGTGTTTTTTCCGAATGTTTTTCATATTTTGCTTGCGGTTTACTTTTCTTATCCAAGTTTTATGAGGCAGTTTATCTCTTTTTGCAGAGTCCTGGTGATGCCTCTGTGAAGGCAAGTGCTAGAATGTTATAAATGATGGACTACGGACAACTGGCGTTTGAGAACCCACCTAATGTTAGAATATTAATGAGAAAGTCAGAGAACAAAAGAAAGAATATTAACAAGTCTAAATATGCTGTCGTATGCTTCCAGCGTGTATATACACGTATATATATATATATATATATATATATATATATATATATATATATATATATATATATATATATATATATACTACTATGAGTCCACGGGGAAAATGAAACACGATAAGTTCCCAAGTGCACTTTCGTGTGATAATCACATCATCAGGGGAGACACAAGAGAGAATATAAGTCAGTTGGTATACAACGAAGAGACGTAGCTGGGACGCCATTTGGTAAATATGCGATTGTCCAAGACACACAACGAGCATATCATAAACTTGTCTTTAATTGATAAATCCCTTAAGTCAGCAAAGAAGTCATTTTATAGAGTTGAGCCCAAACCTCCCGTTGACACCAAGAATATTTTAGTTCTCCCTTTTAATAATAATTTTACTTTACTTCCCATGTTGCTTAAATCCTTGAATGTAAATGTTTCCTTCAGCAACAAATTACTATAAAGAATATCTTAATTAGGAATTCACCAGAAAATTCTCCTGGGTGCATCTATAAAGTGCCATGTAGAAATTGATAAGTTTTATGTTGGGCAGACTGGTAAGGATCTTGCTGTTAGACTTAAGTAACATAGATATAGTATAAGAACGGGACAAGAATCAAATGCCTGTTTAATCACGTTAAAAACTATGATCATTGTATTGACTGGAGTAATGCCATCTCAGTTATTAACTCTTACTCTATTACCACGAGAAATATCATTGAATCTTCTATTGTTAGATACACAAAGAGTTATAATCTTAATATTAGTGATGGTCTGTACAAATTAGATAACCTTATTGTTGATAGAATTTGTAAAACGATAAGTTTATGAACGCTCGTTGTCTCTCTTGGACAATCGCATGTTTACCAAATGGCGTCCCAGCTTCGTCTCTTCGATGTATATCAACTGACTTATATTTCTCTCTTGTGTCTCCCCTGATGATGTGATTATTACACGAAAGTGCACTTGGGAACTTATCGTGTTTCATTTTCCCTGTGGACTCATACGAATATACTTGATCACGCGCAAAATTGTAATCCTTTCCAATACATATGTGCGTGTGTGTGTGTGTGTGTGTGTGTGTGTGTGTGTGTGTGTGTGTGTGTGTAACAGACATTATGAAGTGCATGACACAATTCCTATATGAACATTGTATGAATAAGAAATACTACCATAATCATGTAAAAAGGTTCTCTTTACGACAAACATGGAATCCACTGTATTTATTAAAAAAAAAGAACTCATGAGTTTTCTTTATAAAAATATATGGTAACAAAATAAATATCTTTCAAAGAATAGCTAACGTAGCTACTTACATCCGTACAAACTTAGAAGTTGCTTCAAGAAACAAACAACAACATTCACTGGGTATTGTTCCTGATAACCTTCAAAGGTAAGGCATACACAGACAGACATACATCATTATCATGGTAGATGTTCCCAGTGACACACATTAGACACACAAGATCTTTTGAGTACCTTCTGTACCAGGAGGAAGAAGAGATGTCAAAACAAAAACAATGGAATTCATATACTCAAAACGCAGCTGAAGGACTGATGCGTGCAAAAGAAGAAACACAGGAAACCGAAGGAGTTGGGGCATTAAGTGCCTAAGGCTGAAATTATGGTCTAGAATCCAATGCATGAAGTATATTTTCCCTGTTGAGAGTGAACTTATGGAGCTTATCCAGCGGATGCCTGGCCGGCGTGCGTCTGGGTAGGAACCAAGGTCTGTTGCTGTCCCCCTTGTCCAGCGGGAGCTTGCCCGGCGAACGTTTGGCCTTGAACTGAGGTCTGTTGCTGTCCCACTTGTCCAGCGGATGGTTGCCCAATGAACGTTTGGGACGGAATCAAGGTCTGTTGTTGTCCCACTTGTCCAGCGGGAGCTTGCCCGGCGAACGTTTGGCCTTGAACTGAGGTCTGTTGTTGTCCCACTTGTCCAGCGGATGGTTGCCCAATGAACGTTTGGGATGGAATCAAGGTCTGTTGTTGTCCCACTTGTCCAGCGGGTGCTTGTCCAGCAAACGTTTGGGCTTGAAGTGAGGTCTGTTGTTGTCCCACTTGTCCAGCGGGAGCTTGCCCGACGAACGTTTGGGACGGAATCAAGGTCTGTTGTTGTCCCACTTGTCCAGCGGGTGCTTGTCCAGCAAACGTTTGGGCTTGAACTGAGGTCTGTTGCTGTCCGACTTGTCCAGCGGATGGTTGCCCAATGAACGTTTGGGATGGAATCAAGGTCTGTTGTTGTCCCACTTGTCCAGCGGGTGCCTGTCCAGCAAACGTTTGGGCTTGAAGTGAGGTCTGTTGTTGTCCCACTTGTCCAGCGGGAGCTTGCCCGACGAACGTTTGGGATGGAATCAAGGTCTGTTGTTGTCCCACTTGTCCAGCGGGTGCCGCCCCCGGAAGCGTCTGGAAAGGACCTGGGGATGCCTGCGGGAACACTTGTTGGCCGGATGCTGACCCCGGTAACGTTTGGAAAAGAGCTGTAGCTAGCTGGCTGACAACTGGTAGGGGAGTTCCCACACCCGGGAAAGTTTGGAACTGGGTTGTGCCCAATTGGCTGCCAACTGGTTGAGCAGCTCCCGCACCCGGGAACGTTTGGAACCGGGTTGTGCCTAAATGGTTGACAACTGGCTGAGCAGCTCCTGCACCCGGGAACGTTCGGACTGGGGCTGGGGTTACCTGTTGGACTGTTTGAGGAGCTGGCGTTGACCCCAGGAACGTTTGGACAGAACCTGTGGTCTGTTGCTGTCCCAAAGGTGGAGCTGGCGTTGACGTTGGGAACGTTTGGACAGAACCTATGGCCTGTTGCTGTCCCAAAGGTGGAGCTGGAGTTGATCCCGGGATCGTTTGGACAGGAGCTGTGGCCTGTTGCTGTCCCACTTGTGGAACAGGTACTACCCCCATGAACATTCGGACGGAAGATGTGGCCCGTTGCTGGCCCACTTGTGGAACGGGTGCTTGCCTTTGGAACGTTTGGAAAGGAGCTACGGCCTGTTGCTGTCCTACTGGTGGAGCAGGCGTTGACCCCAGGAACGTTTGGAAAGGAGCTACGGACTGTTGCTGTCCTACTTGTGGAGCAGGCGTTGACCCCAGGAACGTTTGGACAGGAGCTACGGCCTGTTGCTGCCCTACGTGTGGAGCGGGTGTTGACCCAAGGAACGTTTGGAAAGGAGTTACGGACTGTTGCTGTCCTACTTGTGGAGCAGGCGTTGACCCCAGGAACGTTTGGAAAGGAGCTACGGACTGTTGCTGTCCTACTGGTGGAGCAGGCGTTGACCCAAGGAACGTTTGGAAAGGAGCTACGGACTGTTGCTGTCCTACTGGTGGAGCAGGCGTTGACCCAAGGAACGTTTGGAAAGGAGTAGTGACCTGTTGCTGTCCTACTTGTGGAGCAGGCGTTGACCCCAGGAACGTTTGGAAAGGAGTAGTGACCTGTTGCTGTCCTACTTGTGGAGCGGGCGTTGACCCCAGGAACGTTTGGAAAGGAGTAGTGACCTGTTGCTGTCCCACTTGTGGAGCAGGCGTTGACCCCAGGAACGTTTGGACAGGAGCTACGGCCTGTTGCTGCCCTACGTGTGGAGCGGGTGTTGACCCAAGGAACGTTTGGAAAGGAGTTACGGACTGTTGCTGTCCTACTGGTGGAGCAGGCGTTGACCCCAGGAACGTTTGGAAAGGAGTAGTGACCTGTTGCTGCCCCACGTGTGGAGCGGGTGTTGACCCAAGGAACGTTTGGACAGGAGCTACGGCCTGTTGCTGTCCCACGTGTGGAGCGGGTGTTGACCCCAGGAACGTTTGGAAAGGAACTACGGCCTGTTGCAGGTCCAGTTTTTGAACGGTTGCTGGCCTTGGGAACGTTCGGAAAGGAGCTGGGGCTGGATGTCGAGTCGGTGCTGGCCTCGTGAACGTTAAGAAAGAAGCTGGGGACTCGTGTCGATTGAGTGCTGGCCTCGAGAACGTATGGAAAGGAGCTGGGGCTTCATGTCGAGCGGGTGTTGGCCTCGAGAACTTATGGACAGGAGCCTCCACACGTCGAGGTGGTGTTCGCCTCGAGATCTTTTGGTGAGGAGCTGGGGACGCATTTCGAACAGGTGCTGCCCTCGAGAACTCGACGAAGTAACTGTGGACAGATGTATGGTGTTTAAAGGTAGTATCTTGGAGGTCAGGAAGGAGATGGCAGGTCAAGAAGAGTAGGGAGAGGAGGAAGGGCGAGGGACAAGATCATGCATGTTGGGGGATCTAGGCAAACCTGTGACGGCTGGAGTGGAGGAAAAGGTAGAGGGAGGGGTAGTGCTATTTCCAGACCCAAAAGCTATGGAGGAGTATAGTCTTGACTGCTCCGGCTTTCCAGTCCATGAAGGACCTTTTGTGGCGTTCCTCGATCAATGGTTACCTGCATCTTTAACAGGAATAGACTAAGAAGCACAGTGTTTCTCCTCTGTCATGTGGAAGAAGGGTACCGTCTGGTAGTGATACAAGCTGGCTTAAGGTATTTGCAAGGTACCGATCTGGGCCAGTGTGTGTGTGTGTGTGTGTGTGTGTGTGTGTGTGTGTGTGTGTGTGTGTATGCCTAGCCCCTCATGAGGACATTCTCTTTGCTGTACGTATTTCTTTTTTTTCCCATCCTCTCTCTCTCTCTCTCTCTCTCTCTCTCTCTCTCTCTCTCTCTCTCTCTCTCTCTCTCTCTCTTCCATCTATGTACTCGGATTATTTCTACTTCTCAAAATCTTCCATCAAGTTAAGACGTTACGTCTGAAGAGATGCATTTTCATATTCTTTTGCAAGTGTTTACGTCAATAATACCTATATGGTTTTCCTTCTGTTATGGGTTCAAAACAAACCCACCTACCCTGGGGTCTGCTCGGTACACCCATCTACCCTGGGGTCCGCTCGGTACACCCACTTAGCCTGGATGTTGGGGGCTCGCTCGGTACACTCACCTGCCGTGGGTTCGGCCGCCGTCCACTCGCTCCCGGTGGCCGAAGGAGCTCCCTGAGGCCGGGTCGTTCACGTCATAATAGAAGTCGTGCGGGGAATGGGGCTCGTCAAGGTACAGGGGCTGGTATTCGTCGCGGCCGCTCTTGGGAGCCGCCCACGTCACCGCCACCAGCGACAGCACCAGAGCCAATACCTGACGGTGAATGAGGTGGAGGTGAGGGGTGTTCAATCTTGATAAATTGGCGTCAGGGTGACGACACCACTCCGTCTCCTCACCACTGCGATGATCCTCAGACCTAACCAACTACTCCTCCCTCCTCCGTCCCCTCGTGGGAGACTTGGGAACTTCACAAGATCGGAAAACGAAAGTAAGGGGGAGGTGGTGGTGGTGGTGGTGGATGACCTGCCCCGGTTAAGTGACCTTAGACCCCCATGGTGACCTGGGAAACCAATGGCCGAGCACCGTGTCTATGTCCTGACAGTTCCCTCATGCTTCAGAAGTCGTCACGCATTCTCCCTCCCGCTGTCACCCCACTGTCGACTGTTCACTATGGGCAGTGTTGACCAGGGGGGAAGGGGGGGGGGAATTTCTTATGGATAAAGTCCGTCGACCTCAAAAGAAAAAGAAAAAAAAATTAAGTCATCTCCATGAGGACCTAAAATCAAAATATACTTGATGTCTATATCTGTAATGCTGAGGGATCGGCCAAGATCCCTTAAGACCACTTCGCTCGACGCTGGTTGGGCGGTATATGACTGCAGGACGGGCTGGACAGGGCCGATCCTCTCATCAGATTGGGACACAAACTAGAACACTATGTCTTACAATGTGGGAAAAAAATGGAGTCTTTTAGGGACAGACCTAAACAAACCCTGTAAGAAAAGTCACAACACCTTATTGTTAACACAAGATAACCTAAAATTTGAAGTTTGTATCCACTTTTTGGCATCGAGTGGGTACAACTTACCCTATGAAACTATGTAATGTATGTACTGAAATACGAACTGTAACATCTTATGTAACATCAACCCACTGGGGTCTGAGTAAGACCCTTTGTGACCCACCCCCTGTAATGCTTTGGCGCTACCGCTCACAGGATAAGCCTGGGGTGTACGATGAATTTGCTCGGGATAACAGCACAGATCGATCAGAATGTAAGGTCTGGAGAGGAGGAGGGTGGGATGGTGGCAGGCATGCTAGGGAGGGAAGGAGGAGGAGGGCGGGGTGGTGGCAGGCATGCGAGTGTGTGTGTGTGTTAGATCATGAGTCAACCGGTAATATTCCATCCCCCTGGCTGATGGTTCAATCGCTTAACGGCGACTAGAAGAGGTCGACTCCAGAGAGAGAGAGAGAGAGAGAGAGAGAGAGAGAGAGAGACAGAACGTCAATCGGCCATCCATCTATCCATTACGGTGTCCACCTTTTGATAAGTCGGGTTCAGGTCTTGAAAGGACTTTCACGTCAACAGTAAACTATTACGTGTACGTAAGTGTGTGTGTGTGTGTGTGTGTGTGTGTGTGTGTGTGTGTGTGTGTGTGTGTGTGTGTGTAAAACTCGGCGGCACAGGGGGAGGGGGGGGAGGGGTTACTACCTTCATGATTGTCTGCTGGAAGGAAGCGCGAGGCCGACTGGTGCCTGAAACATCTGAGCTCAGCTTTATATATTGGTCAGGCACGGGTGGGAGTGCCTCTTCTTTTTGTGTGTGTGTGTGTGTGTGTGTGTGTGTGTGTGTGTGCGCGGGTAAGCGTAGTCTTATAAACAGCGGCTCGATGTGTCTGGGGCGGCCTGGGTAAGTGGAAGGAGACCCCATTACCACACCCCAGAAAATGTCATATGGGAAAAAAATTCAACTGGTTCTAGTGGACCTCAAAATCTGCCCTAGATTACCCACTCGTTTTGGCATCGGTGAAGCTGATATCGATATAGATTAGTAATGATGATGATAATATATATATATATATATATATATATATATATATATATATATATATATATATATATATATATATATATAGGGGATTAAGAATACTTCCCACGTATTCCCTGCGTGTCGTAGAAGGCGACTAAAAGGGGAGGGAGCGGGGGGCTGGAAATCCTCCCCTCTCGGTTTTTTTTTTTTTTTTTTTTTTTTTTTTTTTTTTTTTCCAAAAGAAGGAACAGAGAATTGGGCCAGGTGAGGGTATTCCCTCAAAGGCCCAGTCCTCTGTTCTTAACGCTACCTCGCTAATGCGGGAAATGGCGAATAGTTTGAAAGAAAGAAAGAAGATATATATATATATATATATATATATATATATATATGGTGCCATATTAACTCATGTGCTCATCTGTGCAAATTCCTCAAAACTTTATCATGTCAAAAGACGGAAAATAAAGGCAAGGAGGAAAATTTGCGAAATACACCATCAACGTTCAAAAGACGACGAGGAGATACATGGCCTCAAAACGACCCCAAGTATAACTGGGTTCGAAACCATCCAACCTATGTCCTCCCTTCCGCCACAGCCTCTCCCATCACCTTCCTCCCTCCGCGCGTCCAGATGCAGAAAACGAGGCTTTACACGTAAAACATTCGATTTCACAACTCAGGTCTCACGATAATGTACGTCTTGCCCCACAAGCAGACTTGCTTCGCTCACTCGGGTCGGTCGCAGAACGGGATCGATCCCTGAGACCAATTAATTTGGAGCTGACTCGCAGACATAATCATTGTAAGCTTCAACTTCATAAGGAATAATGTTGACAGAAAAAAAGAAATAATGAGAGACATATATAATGTCTTATTCTTCAGCACAAGTATGGAGGGATGGACTGACAATGATTTTGAGGGCTGGTGGCCTGAACATGCAGGAGGACGAAAGACGTGCACGGGATAGAGTGAATTGGTGTGATGTGGTACATGGGGAGCGACGTGCTCTCAATGGATTATGCCAGGGCATTTGTAGTAAACGGGAGGAACCACGTAAAGAAATGTGAGGCCTCGTTGTGTATAGGGAGCTATGGTTTCAGTGCATGACACAAGATAGATAGAATATGGTTCTAAGCGAACGAACCCTTCTCTTCGTCCGTTCCTGGCGCTACCTCGATAACGGACGAAGCGGTGAACAAGTATAAAGGAAAAAAATCATATATATATATATATATATATATATATATATATATATATATATATATATATATATATATATATATATATATATATAGATAGATAGATAGATAGATAGATAGATATAGATATATATATAACTCCAGCCTCAGAGGTACCTTTAATTTTTTGCGATTCTCCTGCAGCACTCGGGAAGCTGGCCACATCGACAATTCAGGACCACAGACCGTAAAGTCTTGATATTTCGTGTGCGTCTATGTGCAGAGAGTGCAAGGCAATTGGGTAGTAAGTTCTCAGTGTTTTCTTTATGATAGCTGAATCGTGGGCATGAGGGGTCCTGGAATATGGTGAAGCTCTGTTTGTAGCGATGCAATGGTGGGTGAAGTCCAGAAAGTATGGTACAGTGAATCGTGTTTGTCTGGGGAGTGTGGTTTCTGATGGGTGTATGTCTGGTGGGTTGAAGACTGAGTTGGGAAGTCAGCTGTTTAGTGTGAGGCAGGGGTAAGCTTTTTAGTTCTATTTGGTTCTAAGTGATAGTTGGTAGTTGGTTATAGAGCGGTCTGGGTTGGAGAGGTTTATTGCTGTTGCGGAGAACTAAAAGCCAAACATGTTAAGGAGATGTATTGGGAGGATCTTGTTTCATCGTGAAGGTGTTGAGTATTTGTGGATAACAGGCAGCCAGTGATTGTTCCCAGCGCGCCAATTTGTATGATTTGCACCTCTGTTATATTTACTTTTGAGAGGCGGTGGGGTAGATTGTATGCAAAGAATGTTGAGGGATTCATTTTGTCCAAAGCTGGTGCTAGTTAGAGTCCTGAGGGCTTTCAGTTTGTGTGTTGGTTTCATACTGCTGCTACTGATATGGGGAGTAATGTCATGTATGTGTCGTATGCGATGCCGAAAAAGGGTTTTTTATTTAGATCAAAGGAAATGACTGCCCATTCAATGTGACTGAAAGGTGTACGCTAGATTCGTGTCCGTCTGAGGTTAAAAAGAGTGACTGAAGACTTGTGCAGAGATGCCCAAATTCTATTCCTGGTGAGCCGCTGTTCTGACCGTGTCATGTAGGGCTGCATGGCTGTTGTTGCTACCGTGGTTCCAGGGTGTTGGATATAAGGTTGTCTGCATATGAAAGGACCTTCGTGTTGAGATTTGCCTGAGGTAAATGGGAGGTCATGTTGGAAAAGACTAAAGAGGGATGAGAAAAATACTGACCCCTTGGGGAACTCCACTGTAGAATTCTAAACGTCTTAGAGGTGAAGTCATTGGTCAATAACTTCGGCATGACAGTCTGCTATGAAATTTAGTCAATAACCTCTTTATCAATACTATGGAAAGTTAGGTCAGTCACTAATTTCTGTTAGGCTGTATGGGTAGACACACAGATATATTTGCACTCTTACTTACTTACTTGCTGCCCTATCTTTATGCCGATCCTGCAGCACTCAGAAAGCTGTCCATGGTCACGTCCACCAGTCGGGACTAAAGGTCGTGGTGTAATGTGATGTTGTGTGCGCGTCTCTATACAGTGAGAGTCCAGGGCAGCTGAGTACTAAGTTCTTTGTGTCTTATTTACGGTCGTTGCATCGTGGACATGATCAGTCTTGCAATAGGCTGAAACGGTGTTTGTAGCTAGCACCCCCCCCCCCCCCCTTCGATGCTCTACTTCCAGTAGCAGAGAAATGTGGACTCCTTTGGAGTGATTTTTTTTTGACGAGACTGTACTCCCACTGACACAACCTCGTCAAAGGTGATTTTTCATTCGCGATGTAACCCCTTGCGGGAGGGGCGGAGTCCGGTAACATATATATATATATATATATATATATATATATATATATATATATATATATATACCAACTCTTATCAGTCTTTTCCTATATGACCTCTCGTCACCTGCAGCAAACCACAGTGTGAAAGTTGTCTTATGCGCAGATGACCTCACAATCACATCACATCACCCTGACATCACTCACGCTACAACAACACATGCAACACTCCATTAAGCAATTAGAGTATCGGCCTCACTCGAAATGAAAATTTCTGCATCTCCACAGGAATCCACCGACAGTCAACCCATCTCAACACTTTGACGGACACTTGAGTCCAATTTGTACTCTCTCAGCACACTGAGTGGGCAACTACTCCCACTCAACACACACACACACACACACACACACATTGACATTCACTTCCCATAACAAAACCAAACACCAAAATGGCCATAAAGAAAATAAACGCCTTTAGAACACTTACCAGTACCAGAATCTTATACAAACAATTCATCCGCTCCACCCTAAACTACGCCTCACCTGCCTGGTAATCCATCCTATCAAGAGCAAACATGACGATGTTGCAAACCACACAAAACAGAGCACTCAGAAGAATCACCCGCTGCCTTATGGCAACAAACATTCAACATCCGCACAATGAGACTAAAAAAAATTAGTTCCAACACAATCTCACTTCATTACCCTCAGCACTCAGTTCTGTACAAGGGAGAACTAGTTTCCTGTCCTATCTGAACCGCTTCGTAAAAGAAAAAAAAATCATCCCCCAAGAAGAAACGAAAATCTCACTCCTGTTGCTCACCTAAGTAGCCTCTAAGTACAAATCCCTCCTCTAAGAAAAGCACAGCACTGAAAAGAAAGAAAAAAAAAGCTCACGTTGTAATGAATCAACAAGCGCGTTCCATTCCACCAGATACACTCCCATCTGAAACTACGCTCCCCAGGTGAATAAGAGTTACACTTTCCATCTGCTCTCTGGTCACTACCCATCTCTCCCGCATTACAGACGTCGATTAAACGTACCACGAGACCCCTTACTGCCCATGAAGCAACCTCCGTCCTAAAGGCGTTGAATACTTCTCTCCCACGTTGTCCTACAAAGACATATCACACATTCTTGACCTGTGGTCCCGTCCGGTGGACGCGGCCAGCTTCCTAAGCGGTGCGGAGGGCCACACAGATGGGAGATAATGAAGTAGGAAGGTAAGTATTTATGCATATTAAAAACCTAGCACCCGTTTTATGGAAATCCTGCAGCTCAGGGGTTGTGTTCCAAGCAGGAACAGGGAAAGGTGGGCTCCTTTGGACGAGGAAGGTCTTTGATGGCACAATGATATAGCTTCGTCGAAATATTTTTTTTCTTCTTCTTACGTTGGAGGCTCCAGTCACAGGACAAAAATCCACTTCAAAGCCGGGCCTTAAATGAAGTACAGTGTATGAAAGGGAGAAAGAAGAGACAAGAGAAAGTATTTACGAATTCTGAAGGAAGTGAAAAACCTGTCCTTTGAGATGTGCCAGGTCACAGTTAATGGGAAAGACGGGAAAGACATGAGAAGGTAGAGCGTTCCAAAGTCTAGCTAGTGCTGGGGAGCACGCAAGCAGCCAACTCTCGGGAGCAATAACCGAAGTAATGCCAATAAAAGAGGGAAAGTGAACCAACATTAAGTGAACCAACATTTCGTCATAGAGCAATATGGTCAAGTTTGGAAATTAGTTTGAGAGAGTTATAAGTCTGACAGCATTCGACTCAACTCTATAAAGTAAGGATACAGAGCTAGAAACCACCCCAAATATGACAGCAGTGCTCCATACAAAGACGAATTCTTCCTTTGTATAAAACGGAGCAAATGTTTAGAAGAAAAAGATTTCGACTTCGAAACAGGACACCTAGTTTATCGGCGGCAGACTTGGTTATTCCTCGTATGTGGGGTTTCCAAGAAAGAGTGGATGTTACAGTAATACCAAGCATGTTCATTGAGTCAAGCAGTGGAATTAGAGAACCGTCCAAGGAAAGACGAGAGTTGTGAGGAGTTTTCAGTAGAGAAAGGGGTAGAAACTGGTTCTAAGAGGCATCAAACTTAACTTGATTTCTTCTAACCCACTGATATATCCTGGCCAAGCCTGAGTTTATTGAGAAAGTTGTGTCAAGACAAGATGCCGATCGAGTGAGAGGAGCAGAAATGAAGGGTGTGGATGAATGCTGTGTTGAATCGTAAGCGAATGAGTGCATTTGGTTATTCGTGGAAGAGAGAAATCGTTGAAAAAAGGAGAAAAACAATAGGGGACAAGAAGAACCTTGAGGGACACTGCTGATGATGGGCAAATGGAGGGAGGCTGATCCATTAACAACCACAGAGACAGATTGGCCAGAGAAGACACTAGATATGATGGAGCAAAGTGAAGGAGGGAAGCAGAGAGATGAGACCCTGATTCCACACCCTATCAAAAGCTTTGGATATGTCAAGGGCAACGACACAAGACTCCCTAAAATCTTTCAGGGGTGATGACCAGACTTTAGCATGATAGAAAAGAATGTCAATAGTGGATCTTGCCTACGGAAGCCATACAAGTAATCACAGAGAAGACTGTGAGATTCAATAAGGATATGGGACTTGAGGATGGATTCAAAGACTTTGGAAATGGTAGATGTCAAAGCAATGGGACTATCGTTAGGGGTCAGAAAGGTCATCCTTCTTTGGGACAGGATATACCAACGCAGGCTTCCAAGAAGAAAAAAAGTTTGTTTTTTAAACAGAAACGGAACAGACGAGAAAGCACAAGAGCAGGTTCAGAAGCACGATATTTCGGTACACGGAAATTTGCTTTTCAGACAATCTGAAAAAAATGGTTACAGAGAGGGGCCGGCATGTTGGAGTCATCCAAATTGGAGTTAGTGGAGAAACGGGAACTAAAGACAATTGCCATGTCTACGGCAGAGACAGCTTTGGTACCGTCAAAAGGGAAAAGTAAAGGAAAGGTAGAGCGACAGACGCTGTTAAAGATGCCCTTAACTAAAAACCAGAAAGACCTGTCAGTGGATGACGAAGGGAGGTTATCACAATTTCCTTGAATAAACGAACGCTTTGCCTCACGGACAACGTACTTCCAATGATGCCAGGCAATGACAATAGCTGAGTGGGAGTCGGATGAAAAGGAGAGATCTTCCAAGCCCGATGTGCCTGATCC
>NC_092273.1:13883424-13913424 GCF_036320965.1 Panulirus ornatus
CCAATAAAAACAACACCCCCAACCTGCTCGTCCAGTCCTTAATCAAGAGATATATTCACAAGTGTATCTCCAAGTCGTTTGGACTTGAAGCTGGTCAGCAGCAGCAACTTGAATCACACACACACACACACACACACACACCAGCAAAGGATCAGGAAGGAATCGACCCCTCCACCCCATCCCAACTCCCTGATCACGCAGCGCAATTTACTTTGCATGGTCAACCCAGGTATGAGTTCATGCTCGTTACGTGCCTGGTGCACAGTGCCCCTTGCATTGAACTGCGTACTGGTCTTTCTCGTCTGTTTAAACAATGACCGTCCTTCTTTTTTTTTTTCCTGGTGGGGGGAGGGGTCTAAGTCTATGATCACTGCACCAAAGATGCTTAAAAACAGTGAAATGGTCATCGTGCAAGTTCACCAAGGCTCTCAAGGATGTGAGTCAGCGGTGACAAGAAAAGAAAAAAAGAAATTCATCCACTGTCAGACGTGGGAATAATTCTCAGCCATCTTGTATGACTGAAGGTCATAACCTTCTGTCAATACAATGATAATTACATCCAAATTATGGGTACTTCAATATATGATCGACTTTGATTTTCTTTTGTCAAAATCATTAAAAACATTTGATTTTATATTGCGTTTCTATCCTAACCTAAAGGAACGAGATGGCAAATCTTCCTCAGCAGGGGGGGGGGGGGAGAAAAAAAGAAAAAAGTGTCGAAGAGACGAAACCAGGACGCCCCCAGCGTACGACGAAGGGAGGACGAAGGGCTCCATCGTGGTTGGCGGGCGTAGGTAGAGTTCCTCCGACGTCAAGAACACGAACGAGGCTTGGACGTCGTCTAATCAGGCAGCCCTTGGCCTTGATTACTACTAGCCTCTCTACCCGCGGCAGTGCCAAGGGTCGAGCACTGAGCCTTGAACAGTGACTACGATAGGTCACTTCACAGCCTGGCTGCTGGGTAGAGCGGGTTACCGTGTGCCGCGGTCACACACCAAGACAAATCACCATGGTCTCTCTCTCTCTCTCTCTCTCTCTCTCTCTCTCTCTCTCTCTCTCTCTCTCTCTCTCACTCGGGTCGCAATGAGACTGGATAGGTCAAGTGGTGCCTCACTCATGACGACTTGGAAATGAAATCTATAACGTCATAAAATTTCCTTGAGTTTCAACAAGGAAGTAACCTCGATATATAAATATAATTTCAACTAGACCAGAAAACTGGAAAAAGAAAATGAAATAAATCGTTGAACTGAGCGGTTCCATTAGAGGTTGATCTTATGTCATCGGTTACTCACTCGACAACGGATAATAACTTCAATCTATATTCTAATATTTGTTCATCCTCCACCAGCGACAGTGGATACAGTCGCCAGTACCAGCAAACGTGACCCACCCAGTACTCCTTACCAGTGGGATATCACCAACGTGTACCCAAGGTAACCCACTACAGCCAAGAGATACAGAGGAACGCATCCACCAACCCAGGAAAGATGGGTTTATGAACATACATAAAACACGAGCTTTCAACACAAAAATGATAAACATTTGCTTAATTTTCATAGCAACAGCTACGCTGTCTGGATACTATCTGGCATGTGAAAAATGCAAATTACAGGATAAAATGCTCGTGATACAAAGCCACAACGAACTGAATGACCTCATAAAGAGAGTTATGCATACAAAGATCCTAATCAAACTGGTCTAGTACGCCCAAACCAGTCTCCATCAACATAAATAGATTACAAAACAAATAAATAATTAGACATCATCAAAAACCTGCATTTCGTACCTCATTTCTTTTTTTTACTAATGAATTCAATCAATGAGCAACGCCAAGTTAAGTCCTCTCATTAAGTCAAAAGGTGAGGCAGTCAAGACTACTCCTTCATAGTTCTAGGTCAGAAAATGGCATAAACCTCCTCCACACTAATTCCTACATTGTTTTGTTTTTGTTTTGTTTTTTCCTGCCCCCAACCTGCTCGATGTTATCCCTGACCTTCGCTCCTCCTCCTCCTCTTCTCCCTACTCTTTCCTGTCCTTTAGTCTACTCCCTGACCTGCAAGATACTCCCTTAAAATCCGTACAATCTGTCCACAATTATTCCGACGGTCGCCTCATCGTACGTTTCACCCTCACCAGTTCAGCGAGGACGGTTATTACCCCGTCATCACCACCTGCGAGGGCGAGGACCAGCTCCGAAACGATCCCCCGACAGTGGTGGCTACTCCTAGGCTGCCCCACCCACCTCCCACCCGAACGTCCTTCGCGTCAGTACCGCTTAACAGGGAGGCCAGCAGCTAATCAAACCTGGTCCAGCAACTAATCCCAACTCCAAGGCAATTCCGACACTACATCAGAAAATCAACTTCTTAAAACGAAACTCTTAAGATCTTAATTTTTCCTCCATTCTCCCATCCATAAACTGATTTCCTGTGTTCCTTCCTAAAGGTTTCGTTTCTTCAACTGTCTTTTGACCTATTGAGTCTACTGTTGCTTTCTGACTCAACACTTTCCAATGTTTCCGTTCTGCAAGATCCCGCTCAGCTCTAGTGTATTTCCTGCAGAAAACCTGTTCGTCAGCTTTACATATATTGCCCTTTGAAAGTTCCACGGAATGCTGATGTCACTTAATAGGTTTCCTAAATCCTAAATGAATATATTCAGTACCTATTCAAATGTGCTACTGTAAAACAAACAAACAAAAAAAGAAAAGCTTCAAACTGAACAGAATCCATAATTTCATGTACAAAAGTATTCTGGACTAAAATTTTAAACTTCCTTGTGTAGTGCTCACTAATTCATTAATTCAATTCATTTGTACAGCGGCGTTCTTTAAAACTGGTAGCGAACTATAATAAATATAGCGAAACATCATCCTCAATGAGCTACACTATGGCAGAAATGCACTTTTCACTTTCCTTTGATATTCATCCCGTACGATACTCACTCCTCCCACATGACGGTCATCGAGACTGAGGACTCCTCCATGAGCACGACGGTACGATTCTTGCGCACAACGTCGTGCTCAAGGATACACCGAGATGTTGGGTTATGATCAAGGGCTGTACCGTCGTGGCGAAGTAATTTACATCCTAAAGTCATGTCTGAGATTCAGCAGACCATCGTGGGTGATAGCGGTGGGCTAGGCTATGCCATGTAAAGTTTCCACCTCACCAAACAAGAGCATTACACCACTACCACAACCCTACTGCCTACATGGTCAACTCTTCCTCTCCTTTTAAGGAGTTTTACGAGGGACAACTAGGGTAACCGACGCACTGGGATACATTTTTCACTTTAAGCGAAAGAGGGGTCGCCATAGTTGCCATATAAATCCTGTAACCTGCTGTATATGTCTCATTTTCTCTATACAATTGAAAAATGATGCGTATTTCATACATCTCCAAGCTAAAAGAACGCCTTAAAAAAAGATTCATATAAAACAACGATATTGCTTACTGTATATACGTGATTTACAGTTGCATCTAAGGACTTCCAACCACTAAAAGGCCATTAAACACTAATATCAAACAAAGATATCACCTTAATCTTAAGATAAAATATTGGTTAGAAAACATGGAGAAAGATTGGCTAAATCTAGAACATAAAAATTCCAATTCAAATAACTACGGTTAATTATTTTCCGGAAGCATGTAGTGTACGCTTTACTGCCAAAGAAAACGAAGATGGTTTCTGTAACAGAGAAAACGACCAGACTTTAAAGTTTATGGATAACTATACAAATTTTCCATATCAAGATGACGACAATACATCTCAAAGGTAATTTTGAAGTGGATGAGCACTTTGGTCAAGTGCACTCCAGTAACACTTAAAGTATATGTTAACGTGTGTGCATGTACATATGCTGTGAGGATGCATGCACTGCAGTTACTTTAAGAACATATACATCATGTACTTATTTATTCAGAACCACAGGACCAATTTCTATGATAGTCCTGATGTTATCCAGGACCTTCCATACTAAAGGCTCCTGCTGCCCATGGCTGCGATACTCCTAGCAGCATGAAAATGTAGACTCATTTGGAGTGGGAAGATCTTTGACAAGATTGTACCCCCTTTGATACATCCTTGTAAAAGGTGACTTTTCATTCACGGTTAACCTTGAGTATGTGGAGTTCGGTAACACCACACACACACACACACACACACACACACACACATATTTACATAAATACATATTTTGACACAGGAAAACATTGTCCTTAGCCATTTAATTTCCAATACATTCACCTAACTCTCTCTCTTCAAGTTTTTCTTCGATCGGTGACTGTAACATGAAAGTTGTTGGCCTTCTGACCCTGGCAGTCAATACCCTATGACATAATCTACCTCCCAAAAAAAGCAACAAAATCATAACAAGTTGCAAGATATATTTATTATGTTACCGAATACCGTAGTGAAAAGTCACGTTTGGCGAGGCTGTATCATTAAAAGTATAATATCGTCAAAGAATTCACTGCATATGAGTCTTCTTGCTTTCCCTACTACTGGAAGTAGCGCAACTGGTCCTGATGTACTTTATAAGTACAGACATATATATATATATATATATATATATATATATATATATATATATATATATATATATATATATATATATAAGATACACCTTAGATAATGCTTAAAAAACATTCATATTAAAAAGAGGTGATGTCAAGCAATATTAGTACAAAAACCTACGTTAGGGCAGGTTGGGTTTGGCTCCCTTGGTTCAATATGTGGAAACTTTGCAAACATTACCGCTACTCTAGATCACCTGTATGAAATACATGATCGTTGAGGCTGTACGTAAAATCTAACGTAACACAGGTATATATTTACACCCTACTTTGGGAGGTTTAGGTATGCAACTATCATCTCCAAATATCAGTACCACTTCTCATTATAGACATTCTAGAATTGCTCCCAGAAGAGCCCTCGATACCTCTCGTAGCTACTCTATCAGATTAGGTAACGAGACAAAGGAAGGCAAACCATGCAAAACGAGGGAAATGGTTGCGTTTAGCAAAAAGAACAAAAGTAGAAAACGAATGAAAGCTAGCTAGGCTACGTTGTGGTCAGATACACTTTGGCTGAATACACTAAAGTTCTCAAAGCCTACTGTTATAGAAATGCGAGTTGGAATGACCACTACGTAATCTTACCCAGCGTGAGAGATAAAGCTATGAAAATATTCGGAAGAAAAATATAAAAAAAAATGAGCCGCCTACTGGAGTGTGCTACTGTCGTAAGGTGGTGATGGAGTGGCTGGCGGTGACGGAATGAGGGAGGGGATGGTGTGGTGGTCGTGAAGGAATGGTGGTGGCGAAGGACTGATGGTGGTGATGGTGCAAAGATGGTGATAGTATCATTAGCCTAAAAAAATCATAGCAATCTCTCCACGATAACTGAAGTCCGAGCCCCTAAACCAATTGTTTACATACGAGAAAATTGCCACACCAAAACACAATCGCAAAACTTGTACAGCCACACAAAACTTAACACAATGCCTTTCCTGGATGCTGATGCGTTCATATTTGGGAACAAATTTTCGTACTATCATGCATACACATTCTATGTATTGCATTTAATACTGCAGTTTCCCAAACATTATACTATATTTCTGGAGAAACTACTGTCTGTCCGTCCGTCTGTACATCAAAAATTCAAGAGGGAAATGCAAGTCGTGAGTGCTTGCACCACGAAACTCACTGGTTAGGCTAGATCGCATAGGGCAATCTATTTTCTGCCATCAGGATGTGTGTACTACAAAGAAATCCTACAAGATTTTGGATTTATATCAAATATTCCTCTCTGGAAATAAAGTTCAAATATGAAACATGCTTACCTATGTTTTCGCTTAGCAACGGCAGAGAGAATAACACTTCCGTCCCTTACGGTACATCACCAACTCCACCACGATATTGCACTTCGTGAACACTTGCACCACTTAACACTAAAGAAAATTCCGATTTTCGTCAGTTCTTCCGTATATTTTCTGCTTTACATACAGAGTTTAAATTGAGGATCTCGGCTCCTGTTTACTACTCACTTAATGTTTTCACTCGATCTCTTTTGTTGACATAACCAAAGATCGGAAAATCCACTTATGCTTCTGTTTTTACTAGATAACAAACGTACATAGTTACAGATCTCCTCAATAGATGGCTCTGTTTTTCTCAGGATAGTTTCGCCCGTTTATTTACTAATTGGACCTGTGCAGAGTACAGCACGTTTCCCGAAGTATATTTTTTTGTAGGCTCCGTTCACGGACTGGACTTCGCCTTCAAGAAAGATACAAATAGCTGCTAAAAAGGAGAAGTATGACAGAGAGGAGAAATAATCCAGGAGTTTTGAGGGAAATCTACCATAAAGAAAGTCCAATGTGCTTTCTGATGATTTCTAGATACGTAATGGCATTCTATAAGGTGATGCCAAGCCTCTCTTGTTTATTATCCATCCTGGAACGCCCTCGTTGCCCGCGTTCACAAGTCATACCTTAATTGAATAATTAGCAGGGATAAATTTTCATATATTTCGGTGTATACAAATACTAGAATATCATTTTCCCGACAAAATAAATCTATACAAAAAAGAAGTCGTTAGATGCAACACTTTTGCTTATGAGAATCTAGAATGCAATTTTCTGAACCATAATCTTGTTCTTATTTTCCCATAATCTTATTCTGAACGCAACGTTTTTTTTTTTTTTTCTGAGTGCAGCGCACATAATGTCATCAGTGGGTGATCATGGTAGATTAAAGCAAAAAAAAGTCGTAGAAGACATTCTATTTCAAAAAGAGAGCTAAATAGACGCTTGTACTGTGGGGGTAAAGCTAACGGGAGATGAAAGTAACTGCCAGTCAATGATAGTTTGAATAAGTGCAGCTCAGTTGCTCTGATTATATGTAAATGTTAGTTTGCATAAGTGATAGTTTCTGGCTTTGTCATGTTTCCTCCTTTCTCTCTTTATGGACCTATAACCTAACTGAGAGTGTTCCACCGACTGGTGATTGGCCTCTAGACTATCACTCCTAACATTGTTACGACATCAAGTGTATCAGGCCACGCCCAGTCCGCCCTCCACACATATATATCTACCATGAATCGTGCTATGGGGTTTAGTCAAACTCACTGCCTTTCCCAGCCTCTGATCATGAAGGTACCTGCGAAGGGGTCAGGTAGATAGATCGTTTATATTGTATCTGTTTTCTAACCGTAGGATCCTTGATGCCTGGGTGATCTAAGAGTGTGAGAATGTCAACTACAAGGCGATGAGGATAATTGATAAGTATGATGGAATTAACATCATTATCTTTTAAGGGTAAGATTATGAAATGTTTTTTTCAAATGATAGAATGAATGATGATTGATCTATGATCGTTTAATGGACAGACTTCATCTGGAATGAAAAAAAGTAATTGATTTAGATAATCATGATATAATTATATATTATTGCAAGATGATTGGGGAATCCTGGGCTTCATTTCAAAAATGTATGATACATCTATAGCATTTAGTGAATGGATTTTAGAGCTTACTGTGATATGCCAGCCCCCACCAGTGGTAAACTGTGCATGACAATGGCAGGGGTTACTGGATGGCATCTCATGACACAATTGAATGACAGCTCATGAGACATTTGCATCACAAGTTACTGTATAACAGCCCATGATACAGTTGTATGACATGAATATACGACAGATCATGACACCTATGTATGACAGGTAAATGTACGACAGAACATGACACCGATGTATAACAGGTAGATATACGACAGATCATGACACCGCTGTATAACAAGTAGATATACGACAGATCATGACACCGCTGTATGACAAGTAGACATACGACAACTCATGACACGTTTGTATGACATTTACGAGAGACCTGACTGTGTAAACCCTCCGAAGAATGCAGTCTGCTCGCTTCATGACAGTGACACGAGGAATAATAAACATACATTCACATTTTTCCCTTCAATACATCAGAACGCAGAATGCGTAATGGTCTTCCGTGTGCAAAGGTCGCGTCTTTGGTACTGGCGGTGGTCGCTGAGGTGTTGACGGGTGCCTGGGGCAGCAGGTACGGGAACAACCAGGGGCCCCGTGGGCAAGGAGGCCAATTCTCCAGCGCTCCCTCCCGCTATAGCTTCCAGTGGGACGTGAACGACCCGACCTCAGGCAACTACTACGGCCATCAGGAGCAGCGGGACGGAGACAACACCCAGGGAAGGTGAGTGAGTACACCGCGGCCCCTCAACACCCGGGAAGGTGAGTGAGTACACCGTGGCCCCAAGCACTCAGGGCAGGTGAGTGTACCGGGACCCTCAACACCCAGGGCAGGTAAGTGTACCGTAACCCTCAACACCTAGGGCAGGTGAGTGCACCGGGACCCTCAACACTTAAGTGAGTGTACCGGGACCCTCAGCACCTAGGGCAGGTGAGTGTACCGGGACCCTCAACGCCTAGGGCAGGTGAGTGTACCGGGACCCTCAACACCTAGGGCAGGTGAGTGTACCGGGACCCTCAACACCTAGGGCAGGTGAGTGTACCGGGCTACAGATGTATGTGTGAGATTATGTACGTAGGTTTGCATGTGCATATAAGTGTAATCACTAATCTGTACTGTAAAGGGGAGGGAGTTTTACATCAGTGGACCCCTATCGAACTTCCTCTACTATCACATAACATTTCAAACTACAGTATCTTGTCCCCAGCTACAGCCATATTATCCAATCCATTCCACCCGTCTACCACGCTGGTATTATGTAAATCGTAAACATCTCTTCTAACAAGTTTCTTGCTTAATTTCATACTATGTCCTATGCTTCTCTCTTGGCGTTTTCGAAGAGCTAACTATTCCCCAGAGACGACATCGAAGTGGTTCGAAAGCTTAATGATTATGATCAAGTCTCTCCTCACTTCGCTTTCTTCCACGGTAGACAAATTCTTATGGATTTTTAGTGTCTTACCATGACCCAGCTCTCTTTCCTGTGGTACCATCTTCGATGCCCTCTTCTGGACCATCTCTATTAGCTCCTTGTCCTTCTGTAAGTGCGGTGACCAGAGGTGAGAAGCATATTGTGGTTCAAGGCCGGGCCTTAATTCAAATATAAAGAGGTTAATGAGAGGGTAAAAAGGATGGACAAGGGAAAGTATTTACGAATTTTGGAGGAAGTGAAAAACCTGTATTTTGAAATGTGTCAGGCTACAGTTATCGAAAAGGACATGAGAGGGTAGAGAGGTCCAGCAATTCGAGGTGTAGGAAAAGAAACAGTTATCAAAACGGCCCACGCTTGAGTTGCCACAGTCCGAACAGTAATCATACGACGCAGTAACAGCTTGCCGAGTATTGCGTGGTCAAGCTAGTCTTTAATCAATATCAGGTCTGCGATGCCCTGCGGTGTTCTGGGCCACACGCACGCAACAATGAAGGGATCAATATGTTCTAACCCTCCAAGAGGAGCAGATAATCCGTTCAAAACCGTATCACTTGATCATAACGCTTTTTCATTTGTCGTGTAATCCCGTCCCATCCTCCCAAGATGATGCGTTATCAGGTGGTGTCTCTCTCGCTCTCACACCCGCCCACCTGAGTCCTTATTTCCCATTTCCCGCTTATTTCGAAAGGTTAATATAAGATTATACTGAAACAAAGACGAGGTTACCGAAGGGCAGTGCTGACGGAGGGTACCTTGCTGCCATCTCCCCTCTGTTTACAAGACAGTAGAAAGAGAAGTTATTGAGTAATAGAATGTAATTCACAATAAAGATAATCTCTCTATAAGGAACACAAGTATGTGATTAGACAATGAGTGAAGTGACTATTGATGCGGGACTTGAGAATAGGGTGTTTGTGTTACTCTCTCCTTCCATCGTTCTATCAAGGACTGACTCCTTCCTGCTCTAAGTTTCCTTTTATACAAAGACAGTGAAGGTGAACATCTACGAATCTTTGACCCCTATCAACAACCTCCATCGACCTCACTTGCCATATGCTCGAAGGGAAACCAACCAGGCCATACGTGATGCCCAGGTCTGATATGTCCAATTCATGCGACAAATATTCCATATTTCTAATCCTACGACTGATTGCTGTCTTCTCTTCGCAGTTACTACGTGCACCTGCCTAATGGTCTCTTCCTAAGGGTTCAGTACACGGTTGACGGGACTGGTTACCAACCTGCTCTGACCCATGAGGGTGAGGCCAACTACCCTCCTCACCCATCACGTCCCAGAACTCTTCCAGGAACACACCCTCATCCTCCTCTCTCACCTTCGGAAGGCACCAGCACCGTCAGTGGGATGTTTAGCAACCCTCCCACACATTCACGCTCCAACCCAGGGACAATTCCTGGTCGCCTCCCTCCCCAGCAGTATCAGCCAGTCACCCGTCCACCAGGTGCTACAAATAACGATAATAATCTCCCAAACACAAGACCAGATCTGATTCCAGCTCCCATCCCCTCACCAGGACTGTCGCCACCCTCACCATCATCTGGGCAAAGAGTGGTGTCCAATGGAGGCCGATCATCAGCATATATACCACTGTACCCACTAGGAGATAAGCCACAAGAAGCCTCATCTCTTCCATTCGCTCAGTCGACTTCTTTTAACACACTGATGCATTCTGTCCAGCGCCATCCCTCGACACCAGCAGCTCACTTGACCCATAAGCCAAATGCAGTCCCACCTAGCTACTTCATCTCACCTAGCTACTTCATCCCACCCAGCTCCTTCATCCCACCCAGCCCACTCATCCCGCCCAGCCCCCTCGCTACAACAGGTCACTCAGTCAAGATGTCAAAGAAGTTCCCACCCTTCCCTTCCTCACCATCCAGAGACTCTACCCAAGAGGCAGATGCATTCTCGTCTGTGTTCTTTTCACCGAAAAAGCGATCTACCCTCAGGCCAAGTATATATCCGTCCACCTCCCGCAGCATAAGTATACTGACATCCACCTCCGTCCCACCGAGACATCGATCCGTCCACAGCTTAGGGGCTGCACCTCTCCTCCCTCGGCGAAATATATCGAACTTCATCGAGCTCGCGTCGTTACCACCTCGTGCACGTCCGTATGCACCGCCATTCCATCCTCTCTCCTTAGACGACGATTCAGTCCACAGACAACAGGGGCCCCCAGAGAATCACCCCCAACAAAGTATCCCACCTCGACCTGTCCCTACAGAGGGTCTCTTCCACTCTGGGGTAGATAGCCTCCCCTCAGCTCCCCTGACCCCGGCAGGAGGCTCTTGCCTCAGGCCAGGTATGCTCCCCTCATGTCCACCATCCCCACCGAGAAGACTAACAGCTCCTCCCCCACCACGACACAACCTGGTCTTGCTCGCCGAAGCCTTATCCTTGTTCCCAGATCGCAGGCGGTAGCAGCCTGGCCCAGTCTCCCCCTCGAACTCCCGCTAGTGCTTAGGGGTCGTGACCCACGTCCCAGCAAGGATGCCCAAGCTCCTAGAAGGAATCCAGAGTACAAATCTTCGAGTCTGACTCTCGCTTACCCACCGAGTTGTCTGTCCACTGGCATTTGTGAATGTTATGTGTATATGTAAATAAAGATTATTTGTTTTGTGTATCAGGAAGATTCTTTGTCGCAATCTCTTCCTAGATTCAAAAAAACTTTTGATTAGAGTGGAAGAGACATACATAGTCGGTAGTGTTCAGAGAGAGAGAGAGAGAGAGAGAGAGAGAGAGAGAGAGAGAGAGAGAGAGAGAGAGAGAGAAGAGAGAAGAGCTTCACAGGACTGCCAGACACTATGACGCATCGTGAGGCGTCTTTGGTTCTTCACTAGACAGCTCATCCTACTTCGGTAACATCGTCTGAAAGCAACAGTGTGTCTGCTGGAACTCCTTCACTTCGTCATCACTTTCTTGCATCTCTTCACGTTCCCTTTTAGCTTTGCTGATGAGTGATTACTAAAAGTGTGTCTAATCTCTCCTGTGAGTTTTCACACCACTAGAACAAGCTTAGCGACCCGTCCATATAACACTTCGAGGAATCATTAAGGTTGTTCAATGCTTACATTTTGATGTGATTCTCCGGAGCATCATATGAGCTATACATAGCAATATCTTAACACTGTCATGATGGAGAGCTGGGAGGTTAGGTTAGGTTAGGTCTTACAGTACCTCCTGTGTATCCTTTCTCCATTATACACTCTACTGTTCCTCTTGTTCATCCTGTACCCCTCCTTGTGCATCCTGAACCCCCTCCTGCTCATTCTGTACTCCTCTCCGTACATCCTGTACCCCATACCAGTACATCCTGTACCCCTTTCTTATACATCCCGTAACCCCTTCTGTTCACCCTGTACTCTCCCTGTTCATCCTGTGCCTCTCCTATATATCCTGCACCCCCTCCCTGTACATCCTGGACCTATCCCTGTACTTCTTGTACCCCTTCCTGTACATCCTGTACCCCTCCCTGTACATCCTGTGCCTCTCCTATACATCCTGCAACCCCTCCCTGTACATCCTGTACACCTCCCAGAACATCCTGTATCCCTCTCTGCACATCCTGTATCCGTCCCTATACATCCTGCACCCCTCCCAGTACATCCTGTATCCCCTTCTGTACATCGGGTACATTATCATAAAGAACTTAGTGGACCTCTCCAGCATGATGGAGGTACATTAAATGACTTGCATGTATTTGAATAACTGCGGGTCTCGTACATACAGCTGATAAAGGTCACAGTTGATTCTGTCCACAAGGAGGAGAATGAAACCGATCACTGGATCCCGCTCTCTTGCTAGTGCTGCCTTCAGTCCACTATTGGAGGAGCGACACACACACACACCTCCGAACCAGTTCCCACCTTTCCCCCCAAAAGTCGTGTCCCTCTAGAGCACCACCAAACCAGTCCCTCCCAAAGTCGTCCATCTAGAACACCTCCAAACCAGCTCCCCCTTCACTTTCACCCCCCCCCCCCACCTCTCCCAAAGTCGCGTCCATCTAGAGCACCTCCAAAACCAGTCCCTCCCAGAGTTGTCGATCTAGAACACCTCCAAACCAAATCGCTCCCAGAGTCGACCACGCCTCCCAGAAACCGTCCCGACGTGTCTCTCTCGCACCTACAAACCAGAAATGGTATATTTCCCAGCTTCATCTCCAGCCAAATGAACCTGTTCCACACACACACACACACACACACACACACACACACACACACACACACACACACACACATACAGGCACTGCAGTTCAACTTACAATGCATCTCTATCGAAAAATAGAAAAAAAAATTCCTCATGGATGATATAATTATCTTTATTGACTCTACATCTTTAATTACCTTTTTGATATGACTGTCTCTCCTCATTACCAATCAATCATTAACATCTCTCGAGACACAATGAGAGAAACCGAGAGATAGATTATCAGAATAATTCATACACAACTTATATTTGTGTCTGTCTATCGCTTTGTCTGTCTTCAGAAATAGTTCCTGGCTTAGTTAAGGCTATAGTGAAGATAAGTGTGTAGTGAAGATGACTGTAGTAAACACAGAATTATCTCAACTAAATTCAAACGCTTGGTACGATCATTCTGCCTGGTCAGAGCGAGCCACATGTCCAGACGCGGAGACCTCTGGTGTAAATTGAATTATACAAGTTGTCAGTCGACCAGATCTGTTACAGCTGTGGTACTTTGCCCGCAGCCAGCTCGACCAACCAGAGGAACGATGAAAGGCTAGGGTAGGCTGTGCGCTGTCTGCCGTGGTAGTCGTGTAAATTGTACAGTTTGTGGACAAAGATTTGGACACAACCTAAAACACTATGTCCAAGAATGGGAAAAAAATTAGCGGAATTGGGGATAGATCTAAACAAACCCTGCAAGAAATGCTACAAGACATTGTTGATAAATACATACCTGAAATTCTAAGGTTGTATCCACACTTTGAATCTACTCGGCAAAACTTATCGTTAGAAAGACTACGTAATGAACTAATTTTTCAACAATTTATGTAATGAATACCAGCCCACTGGGGTCAGAGAAAGACCTTCTGTGACCCCCGTAATCCTTTTACACTACCGCTCACAGGATAAGCCTGGGTGCACAATCAATTTGCCACGGACACCGGAATAAATCAAATCAAATATCGTCTCTTATCGTTCATGAACCCCAATGCATCGGACAAGTCGTCAACAAACACCACTGAAACTATAATGATAACAACAACAACAACAATGATGATGATGATGATAATAATAATATTAGATGATAATAATGATAATGATAATCATAATAATGATAATAATAATGATAATAATAATGATGCTGATGATAATAACAATAATAGATAATAATAATAATAATAATAATAATAATAATAATAATAATAATAATAATAATAATGATAATAATAATAATAATGATAATAATGATAATAATGATAATAATAATAATAATAATAATAATAATAATAATAATAATGATAATAATAATCTCTTGATCTCCTGCCTCTTTCTTTTATACATCTCCCACTCATTTGCACTATTTCCCTGCAAAAATCGTCCAAACGCCTCTCTCTTCTCTTTCATTAACAATCTTAC
This sequence comes from Panulirus ornatus, assembly GCF_036320965.1. Taxonomy (NCBI): domain Eukaryota; kingdom Metazoa; phylum Arthropoda; class Malacostraca; order Decapoda; family Palinuridae; genus Panulirus; species Panulirus ornatus. The sequence continues at coordinate 13,897,998 of NC_092273.1, forward strand.
TTCTTCTTCCCACCACTCACTACCCTTTCTGATGAGACCACCTCCCACCTTTCTCATGCCACAAGCATCTTTTGCTCAACCCATCACTGCTTCCCTAAATACATCCCATTCCTCCCCCCACTCCCCTTACGTCATTTGCTCTCACCTTTTCCCTTCTGCACTCAATCTCTCCTGGTACTTCCTCACACAAGTCTCCTTTCCAAGCTCACTTACTCTCACCACTGTCTTCACCCAAACATTCTCTCTTCTTTTCTGAAAACCTCTACAAATTTTCACCTTCGCCTCCGCAAGATAATGATCAGACATCCCTCCACTTGCCCCTCTCAGCACATTAACATCCAAAAGTCTCTCTTTCACGCGCCTATCAATCAACGCGTAATCCAATAACGCTCTCTGGCCATCTCTCCTACTTACATACGTATACCTATGTACATCTCTCTTCTTAAACCAGGTATTCCCAATCACCAGTCCTTTTTCAGCACACAAATTTATAAGCTCTTCACCATTTCCATTTACAACACTGAATACCCCATGCACACCAATTACGCCCTCAACTGCCACATTACTCACCTTTGCATTCAAATCACCCATCCCTATAACCCGGTCTGGTAATCAAAGCTGCTAATACACTCACTCAGTTGCTCCCAAAACACCTGCCTCTCATGATCTTTCTTCTCATGACCAGGTGCATAGGCACCGATAATCACCCATCTTTCTCCATCCACTTTCAGTTTTACCCATATCAATCTAGAGTTTACTTTCTTACACTTTTATCACATACTCCCACAACTCCTGCTTCAGGAGTAGCGCTACTCCTTCCTTTGCTCTTGTCCTCTCACCAACCCCTGACTTTACTCCCAAAACATTCCGAAACCACTCTTTCCCTTTACCCTTGAGCTTCGTTTCACTTAGAGCCAGAAGTCCAGGTTCCTTTCCTCAAACATACTACCTATCTCTCCTTTTTTCTCATCTTGGTTACATCCACACACTTTTAGACACCTCAGTCTGAGCCTTCGAGGAGGATGATCACTCCCCACATGACTTCCTCTTCTGTTTCCCCTTTTAGAAAATTATGTATGTGGGTGGGTTGGGTCATTCTTTCGTTTCTTTCCTTGCGCTACCTCGCTAACGCGGGAGACAGCAACAAAATATAAGAAAATAAATAAATGAATAAATAAATAACGATAATGATGATAATAACAATAATGATAGTAACAATAATGATGATAATAATTCAATTTACAGTCATTGGAAACCATGCGAGTCTATTCCACAATTCACCTTGAGGATCTTCCCTTAAAAGAACATCACAGTTTTCTCTAAGGGCGTTTCTAGCCGCCTGATGTTGCCTATGCGGAAATAACATTAGCCTTTCCCTATTCAGACATCATATAAGGAAACCGAGAGTTGAAGTCACGATCCACGTGTGAAATAATCACGTTACTGTAGTCACACTCACACGGGAACCAACCAACCCCCGAGCCTCGCCCTACGTCACATGACGTCATATAATCGGTTATAAGGTAGCGAGTTGCCTTCCCTAGGGGGTAAGTTGCCAGTTTGTCACTTTGTCCTACTGCGGGATATTTAACTCTCTCTCTCTCTCTCTCTCTCTCTCTCTCTCTCTCTCTCTCTCTCTCTCTCTCTCTCTCTCTCTCTCTCTCTCTCTCTCTCCTGGCATTAATCCTCTCTTAGCTCTTTCTACCGTTCCCACTTTTAGAAAGTAACAACGCAGGAGGAGAGGGATTCTTGCCTCCCCCTCCCTCCCCCCAACCTTAATCGTCCTTGACGACGTGAGTATCGCGGGAAGTTTTCTTTCTTCCTTTATCCCCAGAGAGTGAGGGAGCAGGTCACCTTCGGCGAGGTAGTAGATCGTCCTGTTAATTATAATGCCAAAAGAATCCATCCTTTCCCGGCTAGGTATTGCAGCGCAACCTTGAAGGTGCAGGAACCCCGTAGGATATGGTCCTGGGGTAATAGGATTCGACTCTCTCTCTCTCTCTCTCTCTCTCTCTCTCTCTCTCTCTCTCTCTCTCTCTCTCTCTCTCTCTCTCTCTCTCTCCTGGGATTAATCCTCTCTTAGCTCCTTCCACTGTTCCCAATTATTAGAAAGTAATAATATAGATGTAACAGGAACCATTTAATGTTCAAGAAATGCTAAACTCATGATAATGCCAACTAGAGACAGACCGTTAACTACCAAACAAGCTGATGGCGGGCGTGCAAGGACAGGCTGATGAGATCAGAGAGAAGATCCCCCACTGCCCCTCACACCACTGCCTGGTGGGTGCTGGCCATCCGCCCCGTCACCCACCACAGGGGGCACGCGATCCCTCCCACCCGCTACTGCCATTGTCTGTCGAGGACCACGACGCGTGACGCAGTTAACCACAATCACATCCATTCGAACGATGTCATTTGACGCTGAAATGAGTTATGCCAGAGTTTACGCTTCAGCACTGAATGTACGAACGTACGTTATGTGCATGTCTTTCATAAATTAACGTTTAGATATCGCGATGGATTTCAAGTGTTATGATCGTTCACTGAAACATCTGAAAGTGGAATGAGAAATCATTTCGTGCACGATCATTTCTAATCCTGACTCACGAAACTCACGAAACTCACCGGTTTAGAAATGAGTAGACTTTGCAGTTAGTTTTCTCTCGACAATGAGTTTAATTTGAATTACGAGTAAACACAAAGATGGAGTTAATACGAAGTTAACCAGAATTTTCCTCGACTTAAAAACAACCATTTGTTTACGAATCTTACTTACGTCATCTCTCCACTCACTCCTCTGGTCTGTTTGTTGTCTGTTTATCATGTGTCTCCTAATCGATCTCAAAATGTCGTCTGACTAACCAGAAAACAGAGATTCAGACGTCATTTTTTCAACTTAATTCAAACATTAAGAAAATTCTAACAGTAAATTATGAAACAAAGATCTTTTGATCAAGTGAAATGATTTTTTTCATGTTCTAAACTTTTTCATCATCGTTCATGCGATCAATTAATATTTAACAGATCCATCTTGTTCTACAACCATATTGGTAACTTATGTTCAGTAATACAATCTAACACATGCCACGTCTTTTGGGTTCACCTGTGGGATCCACGCTTGCTTAAGACCTACGGACGCCTCTCCACTCGCCCGCGTCCTGGTTATTACCATGAAGCGATTCCCTGGGCCCCTACACGTCAGACGACCCTGTCTTGGCTCCTCATATAGGGGGAGGTCCAAGGGCATAGGGGCGGCATTTCCTCTCACCTCTCCATCCACAACAGACATGAAGATAACTGAAGATCCACAGAACTTGTCTGTTGGTTCCTCTGATCCCTGTGGCTGCTTTTTATTCTACTTTCTAACTATCAAATTGACTTAAGATATACTTCAGTAGCTTGATCTTGATCATATCTTGGCATAGTAAGTACCTCTGTAGTTGCAGTTCTGGTGTTACATACGTGGGTCGGGAGAGGGTGGATGGTAAACATTTGCAAAACTTCAGTTCAAGTACTTTTGTCGAGGCTTCTTTATTTCTTTTGCTCTTTGTTTTGAAGTTTATCGTGGTTCCTCCTGTAACAGGATGAGTTAGGCGTCCCGCACTACCGCGCCACACTAGCGAGTGTCATCAACGAAGACTACATAGGAATACGCAAAACACAAAGAAATTCAAACAGTAACAGACTTTTGGGTCCTTTCGAGGTTGTTTGTGATGATGATTGTACGAAGATATTACATCACCTTCATACCATCTGACAATGTGGTTCTAATTCTCTTCCTTTCCTGAGCTGCTTGCAGCATGTGACCATTGTTCACCTCCGTCAGTTGGTGGCTGTGATGCTGGTTGTGGCGGTGGTGACATGGGCACGCCCTCAGGGATACGGCAGCCACGTGTCCAATGGTCATGGGAGACCAGGCCGGCCTTCCCACTTGTACTTGTACTTAATTACTTCAATTGGAACGTCGACGACTCACCCTCGAGCAGTTTTAGTGGACAGGATGAAGACAGGAACAAAGCCAACACTCCGAGGCAGATGAGGCCAAAGACATCCCACCAAATGCTCCTCTCAGCACGTTTACGTCCAAAAGTCTCTCTTAACGCGGCTATTTTTCGTTGTCTTTTCTGTGGGTATGAACCAACTTGGTGAAGACAGACGATACTCTCTTCATCATTGAGTTTCATTTCTGGTCATTTTTTTCTAACATGGTTGTAATGAAAACAAACCATATCAATGTATCGTAGACCTGGCACATTCTCTCCCTGGAATCTCTCCTGCTCGTGCCTCCAGAGTGCACTTCTGGAACTGCAGACGTCGGAAATACTGGCGGTAATATACGTCCCCTGTATGGCAGAAAACAAGCCAAGTCAGGATGTATTCGGAGATTTACAGGGATGTAGCTTCATTACGTAACAGCCTATCAAATTCAACCCAAAAAATACTTTCTCAAACAGCAGATGACCCAAGTGATCGACATCATAAGATAAAAATACTCTTCCCAAACACCCGTTTTCTTTCCCGTAGAATAGCCAGCCTCTCCCACGGCTCCAGTAACTCGCACATACACCGAGTTCTCCTCTCAGCATCTGAACAGACCTTTCCACAAACCATGTATGTCATTTAACAGACGAAACGTCACTTACAAGCCAACTAAAATCCTCCTCCCACCAACTCCTTTTCTCTACACAGAGGTAGATATCTTCGTCCCCTGTCCATTTCCACCCTCTAATTACCTTTCACCGTCACCAGCCAACCACTGACTACTTGCCTACCTCCTCCCACAGGTCACGACGTGGGTCTCCCTGGCAACAGACGTCTCAAGGTGGAGTACGCCGTTGACGAGTTCGGCTTCCATCTCCGTTGCCACCCGCAGCGAGGATGACCAGTGTTCCACTGGCCATAAACAAGGGTATTCCCAACCCGGCCCGGTACCAGCTCAGGGGTATTTCCGCCCGTCACTCCCCAACATCAATACCCCTGCAGGGTTACCAGCCAGCCGGCTAGTCATCACTATACCATCTTTTTACATTATTCCTGAATAATATATATATATATATATATATATATATATATATATATATATATATATATATATATATATATATATATATATATATATATATATATATACTCTTAAATACGCCATTCATTGAGAATTGTATCGATAAATAAAGTTTTAAAATTAACTAAAAGGGTCAGATCAAACTATTCCAAGCTTACAGGCTAAGGCATGTAACACTGTATGTATGTATGTATGTATGTACGTACTATTGGCCAGAGACGCGTCGATGCAGACGACCACCACAGAAAATCTCATCTATTTTCGTAATACAACGACAAATCCTGAGTTCTTCTCCTGACTTCTTCCTGAAATATAATTACAGTTCATTCTGAATTATGTAATCTATATTTACGGGTCTTTATATTTCATAATGTATCAACAGTCTTAGAAAAACAATATATAATGTAAATGCCTGATATGTATATCACTGAAATTAAAGGACGTTAAGAGATAAATGTCATTAAACCAGAATCCGTACCACACACGGCAAATATACAAGACACATCATGCTCTGTCTCGTATGGTATTTACAGGATAGTGTAAAGAGGATTACTATACCCTGAATCTGACAATGACATGAAGTACTCAATACTGGAAGTCACTGAATACAGGAATCCATATATATATATATATATATATATATATATATATATATATATATATATATATATATATATATATATATATATATATATATATATATACATATATATATATATATATATATATATATATATATATATATATATATATAAATATCTATTTATCTATTTTCCTTTATCGCTGTCTCCCGCATTAGCGAGGTAGCGCAAGGAAACAGACGAAAGAATGGCCCAACCCACCCACATACACATGTATATACATACACGTCCACACACACAAATATACATACCTATACATCTCAACGTATACATATATATATATATACATACACAGACATATACATATATACACATGTACATAATTCATACTGTCTGCCTTTATTCATTCCCGTCGCCACCCCGCCACACATGAAATAACAACCCTCCACCCCCCCCCCCCCCCTCCTGTGCGCGAGGTAGCGCTAGGAAGACAACAAAAGCCACATTCGTTCACACTCAGTCTCTAGCTGTCGTGTAATAATGCACCGAAAGCACAGCTCCCTTTCCACATCCAGGCCCCACAGAACTTTCCATGGTTTACCCCAGACGCTTCACATGCCCTAGTTCAATCCATTGACAGCACGTCGACCCCGGTATACCAAATCGTTCCAATTCACTCTACTCCTTGCACGCCTTTCACCCTCCTGCATGTTCAGGCCCCGATCAGTCAAAATCTTTTTCACTCCATCCTTACACCTACAATTAGGTCTCCCACGTCTCCTCGTTCCCTCCACCTCTGACACATATATCCTCTTGGTCAATCATTCCTCACTCATTCTCTCCATGTGACCAAACCATTTCAAAACACCCTCATCTGCGCTCTCAACCACACTCTTTTTATTACCACACATCTCTCTTACCCTTACATTACTTACTCGATCAAACCACCTCACACCACATATTGTCCTCAAACATCTCATTTCCAGCAAATCCATCCTCCTCCGTACACTCTATCCTAAGCCCTCGCCTCGCAACCATACAACGTTGTTGGAACCACTATTCCTTCAAACATACCCATTTTTGCTTTCCGAGAAAATATTCTCGACTTCCACACATTCTTCAATGCTCCCAGAATTTTCGCCCCCTCCCCCACCCTATGATTCACTTCCGCTTCCATGGTTCCATCCGCTGCCAGATCCACTCCCAGATATCTAAAACACTTTACTTCCTCCAGTTTTTATCCGTTCAAACTTACCTCCCAGTTGACTTGACCCTTAACCCTACTGTACTTAACAACCTTGCTCTTATTCTCATTTACTCTCAACTTTCTTATTTCACACACTTTACCAAACTCAGTCACCAGCTTCTGCAGTTTCTCACGTGAATAAGCCACCAGCGCTGTATCATCAGCGAACAACAACTGACTCACTTCCCAAGCTCTCTCATCCACAACAGACTGCATACTTGCCCCTCTTTCCAAAACTCTTGCATTCACCTCCCTAACAACTCCATCCATAAACAAATTAAACAACCATGGAGACATCACACACCGCTGCCGCAAACCTACATTCACTGAGAACCAATCACTTTCCTATCTTCCTACACGTACACATGCCTTACATCCTCGATGAAAACTTTTCACTCCTTCTAACAACTTGCCTCCCACACCATATATTCTTAAGACCTTCCACTGAGCATCTCTATCAACTCCATCATATGCCTTCTCCAAATCCATAAATGCTACATACAAATCCATTTGCCTTTCTAAGTATTTCCCACATACACTCTCCATATACTCGTACATGTATTGGTTCGACACCATTTTTTCTGTGATTTTCACTTCAATCGGTGATTTACCAGTTCATCTACGCACCAAAACTAGTTTGGGATTTTGAGCGATTTTGTCTTGCAGTGGTGTTTTAATGTTTAGAGAACAAAATACAGGCTGAGGAGCATCATTTGAAACATTATGCTGTAGTCTAGAGTATCAAGTAGAGTGGTGGTAAAGGATATCAGTAGCAGCAAAATGTGGGGTTAACTAACAAGAAAATACACGACTGAGGTTTATGTGACATTCTCGTGGTGAAATAATCGTATATCTGGTCTCTGAGACTAGTGTTTCTGACAGTGTGAGCAGTGAGCGCCAAGAATCTGCCTCAGTGTGCCTCAGGCTATCTTCAGGGAATGAAGTTCTTTTTTTCTCGTTGCCACCTCGTTTTAGGAATCTCACTTCTGGGCTCAGTATTTCTTTTATCTTTATTTCTAAGATGGTTGGCTCATACCTTTCTAAGGAAAGCCAGAAAGCAAGGATATCTAGATACATGTGAGATTCTATGAGTACTAGGCGCTCACAACGCATGATCGGCTGCATCCTGCAACACCTCATCATTGCCTCGCCTCATTCAGGATATCAAGACCCTATGGATCCAAGACTTGACCCTAGAATACTTCAAAGACCATGCCAATTCCGTGTCCAGACGACTGCAGATCGCATGTTGAACTTTATAGAAGAAATTCACCTTTTAATGAAGTATCTTCATATCTCTCTTCTTCAAAGGTTTAACGACATCAGACTAATTCTTCGCGGAATCAATCTTTTATATGAATCGCTCGGCAGTAACTGGTGTAAATATTCCAGCCAAATTTCATAATGGGTTTTGAAATACATGTACATTGTCACTGGTTAGGGAAGGCTCGTATTTACAGTATGTATGGTCTTAAAGAGTTATTCTTAACACCTGATGAAGGAGTTGAGTATTTTTTTTTCTTCAACTGATGGATGCAACTTTTCGTTTGCGATCTTAGCATTGACCCAGCTATATGCTAGGCCTGAAGCCTAAGCCACCAATCAACCAACTTCGTTTGCTAAGCCTGAAGCCTAAGCCACCAATCAACCAACCTTGTCTGCTAAGCCTGAAGCCTAAGCCACCAATCAGCCAACCTCGTTTGCTAGGTCTGAAGCCTAAGCCACCAATCAACCAACCTCGTTGAGTTTGATTACCCTCTGATATGTTAATGCGAAATGTAGACGCTGAGGTAATTATATATCGCAGCTCGAATGGATGTATTTGCTTTCTAATGACGAGCAAAAGAAGCTTTCTGTAATAATATGATAAAGACATCACCACACGTGAGAGTTTGAGTGACAATTGAGCCCAATAAGCTACTGTCTTAGATGTAATGCTCTATTTACCATTCTGAGATGGAGGATTGGAATCCCCTTGCTGTGGTAACTTAGACTTGATAGAGGTCAATTGATACCTATCTAAAGTATTTCATTTGTTTCCAACAAAAGTTACACACAAGTGTCACACATTTCCTCATGTTTACATGATGGTATCATACTTTCCTCTTTTTATTTGCATTTGTGTATTTGTTCCATAAGTTGATCCTCTAATCTGTTTACGAAATGAGTGCATTGACGCACGATTTCTTATCTAATACCTTCACAAATTCGTTTTCCAGTGCTTTCTCAAAAACCATACACAGAACGGCAGGTAAATGTAGCCAGATCACGCCGTGTTAGGGCTCTGTTACCAACATAGCAGTAGGATGAACTAAATAAGCTGGGAACAACAGAGTAAAGGATCTCAATAATACTAAAAATCTGGTGACATTTTATTCACTATTTATAAACCATGATTACCAGTACTTCCAGTAGCCTATCTCTCTCACCATGGTTATAACTTTCAGCAGCCTATCTCTCTAACCATGGTTATAACTTTCAGTAGCCTATTCATCTAACCATGGTTATAACTTTCAGCAGCCTATCTCTCTAACCATGGTTATAACTTTCAGTAGCCTATTCATCTAACCATGGTTATAACTTTCAGTAGCCTATTCATCTAACCATGGTTATAACTTTCAGTAGCCTATTCATCTAACCATTGTTATAACTTTCAGTAGCCTATTCATCTAACCATTGTTATAACTTTCAGTAGCCTATCTCTCTAACCATGGTTATAACTTTCAGTAGCCTATTCATCTAACCATGGTTATAACTTTCAGCAGCCTATCTCTCTAACCATGGTTATAACTTTCAGTAGCCTATTCATCTAACCATTGTTATAACTTTCAGTAGCCTATTCATCTAACCATTGTTATAACTTTCAGTAGCCTATTCATCTAACCATGGCTATTACTTTCAGTAGCCTATCGCCATCTTGCCAGCAATGTCCCCAGTTCCACCTTACAGCTAATCTAGATCATTATGATATAAGCTTGTGTTCATGATAGAATAAGTAGAGGAAAATCGTACTTAATCAGCATCTTGCACTCCACACAATCGTGATAATACGCGACATACATCCATAAGTGATTCCTTTAGTTTGACAGAAGTGCATGTAGTCTTAGAAGAGACATTCGCTATGCCCAGTGTTCGAATCCCATAATCCCTTACAACAGTCATACTGTACTTTTAAAGAATATAGATAGATAGACAGATATATAGAGAGAGATAGACAGATACGTGGATACTTCTTCAAATCTAGCGCAAACATCAGTGTGCTCAAACAGTAGCCATGCTGGGTGAGGAAAGTGAAAAAATAAGTTCATCAAAAAAAATAATGTTAATACGCCGAGGTTTACCTGGAGCTCTTTGGGTGTTGGCAGACCTGATATTACAGGAAGAGGAAAAGACGAAACAAGGTATATCACCAGAGTTTCTCTACACAAGTTCAAAATGGAGGTTTTATCCTAAACGGTTAATACTCGTGTGGCTGGTTTCAGCACAGAAGTAGTAGGAAGAAACAGCCAATCGAATGCCTCGAGTCTACTAGATCTTAGGAGCTAGAACATACGCAAGAAAGCAGTGACCGAAATGAGAGGGCAAAGCAACTTTACGGTGCACGGGAAAAAAAAAAAAAAAGGGCAAGAAAACTGATACGGCTGGAAGGTGATAAAGTGGAAGACTTTTTATTACCACTCTAGCTAAAAGCAATGTTAAGGTGTCAGTGTAGTGCATGAATTCAAACTGAAGATTGAGAATATGAACATCTAATGCTCCTGACATTCATTGGCAAACATTCACACTTTCCACGAATAAGCGATAAATCCAGTGCGAAGTTATGATCACCAACATACACACCACTAAATCTTGTTTCCTAACTGGGACACGACCATTATACATCCATTAAATGCTTGTAAACAACTCTCATACATCGTTGTCTCCCTTAAAACACTATAAATGAAAGACTTTGGGTTTGTGCCATTTCACTGACACAAAATAAAGATGTGTAACAGTTTGTATGCCTGCAGGAGATTAGACTGAACCCTAAGAAGCCTATTCCATAAACTACTGGAGCCGTCTTAGATTACCCAGTGCTTTCTTCATGTATTTATTATCATCTTACTGAAGAAATGGGGTCTACAACACTCATTACTGGACAACAGAAAACGAAGGTGCATTAAACTATATTGTATCATAATTTTCCAGACTAGGCGTAAGACTGGCCTTGGCCAGAGTACGATTGGCCTTGGCCAGAGCCACTCTGGCCGGATCCGCTGGGGAACTGGGCCTCACCCTCGTAGGTGACGACGGGGCGGTAGCCGGAGGCGTCGGCGGTGTAGTCCACAAGCAGACGACGACTGTCCGGCAGCTGCACGTAGTAACTGCGAGCGGAGGAAGGGAGTGAGTCTGTGTGTGAGTGCGAGCGGAGGAAGGGAGTGTGTGTGTGTGTGTGTGTGTGTGTGTATGTGTGTGTGGGAGGAACATAAACACAGATCATTATGTACAAAGAGGCGTCCAACCTAATGAAAAGGAATGTGAAATATGGTCGCTGTTCCCTTTTATGTGGGGTTTTCTAAGGGGGTTCACTGTCCCAGGGTGAGATGTGAGGTGGTACCGCAGAGTGCAGTGTCCGTGTCCTTTAAGTTTACTGAGGGCGTCAGCTTACCTGCCCTGGGTGTTGGCTCCGTCCCTCTGCTCCTGGTGGCCGTAGAAGTTGGCTGAGGGCGGGTCGTTCACTTCCCACTGGAAATTATACTGGGCGGGGGCGAAAGAGCCCTGGCCCCCTTGACCACCCTGACCCCCATGTCCTCCACTCCCTTGGTTGCCATAGCCTTCCGGGACAGCCCAAGCTGCCACCGCCACCGTCAGTACCAGAAACGCTGCCTGTCGGGGGGAGAGAAACCACTCATGCATTATCCTGAAGGACAGGAGAGGAGCCATGATGTACGGTCAAAATGATCAACTGCTGTAACAAGACCTTTGTGTTATAACGCGACGCTCGACGATCCTAACACCACCTCGAGCGTTTACCCTCACATCCGGTCTGTCAGACCTACCAAGGATGACAGAGGGATGAGGATCCGCTTCCTTCTCCAGAATCACACACTCCAAGCCTATCAAACTTCGAGCGCGTTCAACCACACACATTCACCAAGCCTCTGGTTTTCGTTGTTGTAAGCCATATATCCCTTTAGTTGACTGGTTCCTCTTTTCTAACAGACAAAATATAGCCAACAAATGTTAATATACATTTAAGAGAGAAACAATCCTTGCATAATGTGTATGACAATACAACTGCGATCCCCTGTTATTTACTGACGAATCGAGTTAGTATGAAAAGTATAAAAGTATGGAACGAATCGAGTTAATATGAAAAGTATAAAAGTATGGGACGCTTTCATAATTGTGGAATTTTATCTCAAAAGTTATAGACTGATGATGCCATTATCTCTCGTAACCAATTGATTTTACTTCCGCCTGAATGAGGTAGCGTCAGGAACAAAAGTAAGTTGGCCTCATTGGCACACATTCAACTCTCAACTGTCATATACAACGTACTGAAACCAGATGTTGCGTGGTTCTTTTTGTACCCATAACCACACTACAGAAAGCGTATCTAAAGTCTCCTACAAAGGTTCGAATCTCAACATTTCTAGTTTGACAGACGCCAGATTACCTTCATGGTTGTGTAGGTGATGGCTGGAGGTTGTCACTTGCTCTGATGATCCATCGTCTCTCACTCGACTTTATATAGTGCTCCTTACAGATCTCGTGACGTCACGGTACTCTCAACTCATGGAATCTCACTCCTGTTTCATGAGGCGAAAAGTCACTCAACCCTATAGTGAAAGGATGAGTCTCGTGATGCGCTGCACGTCAATATATGCATATATATATATATATATATATATATATATATATATATATATATATATATATATATATATATATATATATATATATCTTTCAAACCATTCGCCATTTCCCGCGTCAGCGAGGTAGCGTTAAGAACAGAGGACTAGGCCTTGGAGGGAATATCCTCACCTGGCCCCCTTCTCTGTTCCTTCTTTTGGAATATTAAAAACAAAAATGATGAGAGGGGAGGATTTCCAGCCCCCCCCCCCGCTCCCTCCCCTTTTAGTCGCCTTCTACGACACGCAGGGAACACGTGGGAAGTATTCTTTCTCCCCTGTATATATATATATATATATATATATATATATATATATATATATATATATATATATATATATATATATATATATATATATATATCCCTGGGGATAAGGGAGAAAGATATACTTCCCACGTATTCCCTATATATCGTAAAAGGCGACCAAAGGAGGCGGGAGAGGGGGACTGGGAACCTTCCCCTCCTTGTATTTCAATTTCTAAAAGGGGAAACAGAATGTATATATATATATATATATATATATATATATATATATATATATATATATATATCATCCCTGGGGATAGGGGAGAAAGAATACTTCCCACGTATTCCCTGCGTGTCGTAGAAGGCGACTAAAAGGGGAGGGTGTGGGGGTCTGGAAATCCTCCCCTCTCTTTTTTTTTTCTTAATTTTGCAAAAGAAGGAACAGAGAAGGGGGCCAGATGAGGATATACCCTCCAAGGCCCAGTCCTCTGTTCTTAACGCTACCTCGCTAACGCGGGAAATGGCGAATAGTACGAAAGAAAGATATGTATATACATACACATATACATCTGTCGCTTTAGCAAGGTATAGCCAAAAACATATGGCTGAACCTGAGATGAAACAAAATCATCACTTGGCCCCCTTCTCTTTTCCTTTTGGAAAAGTAAAACAGGAGGGGCGGATTTCCAGCCCACAGTTTCCACCCCTTTTAGTCGCCTTCTACGACACACAGGGAATACGTGAGTAGCATTCTTTCTCCTCTATCCCCAGGGATGATATATATATATATATATATATATATATATATATATATATATATATATATATATATATATATATATATATATATGAAGACACGCAGCTTCACATGTCGTTTCATAAACCTGATTTATCTCGCTCAATTCATCATCTACGTTTTAGGAGATGATTTTCATTCATTTGCAAAGAAAAAAGAAATGCTACTTCAGCGGCGAATTGTTCAGTAGCTTATCGCATGTTCACGGGAGAGCGTGTCTTGTGTCCAGGCTTTCTGGAGACCAACGACACTCAGGAGCCTCCTCCCTGTTGAAATTGCGGCTTGGGCGTTGTAGAAAGAGCTACAGATGGCACGTGTGGCATAGAAGAGGGAGACTGGAGGAAAGAAAAGCTATGAGAGGAGGAGTGGACATATGTGGAGCGAAGTAGGATGTGTTCAGGCGAAAGGAAGAGTGACTTGAAGGGAGGGGGATGAAGATTAAGACGACGGGGCAGGGCCTAGGACGACGGGGCAACGTCTAGGACGATAGGACAGGGTCTAGGACGACGGGGTAGGGTCTAGGACGATGAGACAGGGTCTAGGACGACTGGGCAGGGTCTAGGACGACAGAGCAGGGTCCAAGACTACGCAGCAGTGTCTAGGGAGACAGAGAAGCATCAAGGGTGACGTGGCAGAGTCTAGGGCAACGGGGTAGATTCTAGGGAGACGGAGTCAAGAGTGTAAGGAGATGGGACAGAATCCAGGACTAGCGCGATAAGAGCAACGTCTCAGATGATGGGGGACCAGAGTATAGGACGATAGGAAAGTCTCGTGGCGAGGAGGGAAGTAGTCGGTAAGACCGCCTTAACTGTGTTGTCGTGAGTCCATCACCTGAGCATAAGATGTTGAGGGTAAGCATTCTAACCTCTCTCTCTCTCTCTCTCTCTCTCTCTCTCTCTCTCTCTCTCTCTCTCTCTCTCACACACACACACACACACACACACACACACACACACACACACACACACACACACACACACACACACACACACACGCACGCAAACACGCATTCTTGCAAACCTAGAAGTCCCTTGGAATATTGACAAAACCTGAATAATTAAACCTAGAAATCACTTCGAGTATTGACAAAAACATGAAGGATAACACTAATTATCCCTTAGAATTTTGACAAAACCTACAAATTAAATCTAGAAATCAGCTAGAATATCGAAACCTAAATATCAAACCTAGAAATCACTTAGAATATTGACAAAACATGATTGTTAAACCTAAAAATCACTTATCATATTGACAAAACCTACGTATTAAACCTAGGGAATAAGATGCAAATCTCTGGTGCAATCAGAAGTTGGATAGCAGCGGTGCACGAGCTGAGGTCATAAACTGGAAGCTGATCCTTTCACCTGGGCGAACAAGCGTGCCAGCGACGAACAGATTGACGGAGGAGGAAGAAGCAAGAGGATGCTATGCCTATGGAGACGCCCTGCACGTGTGGAGGAGGAGTGAGGAGGTTGGCCGCAGCTACAGGGAGGGACAGAGTCCTGCAAACACACATGGCACCTGGGTTGAGCGTACGTCGACTGCCACGCTCAGGATTCGAACCCATACGAAGTCCAACTCCGGGTTGGCCCGCGCT
>NC_092273.1:13918424-13940924 GCF_036320965.1 Panulirus ornatus
TCTTTAGTATAGTATTTCACTTGAGTGTCTCCCCTGTCAGGTAGTGGTCCTGGTACTCCTGGTAGCGACGGCTGCAGCAGCACGGGGAAACCCTGACGGCTACGGCAACCAGGGATCTGGAGGACAGGGGGGTCAGCACCCCTCCGCCCCAGCCCAGTATAGCTTCCAGTGGGACGTTGACGACCCGCCCTCCAGTAACTTTTACGGCCACCAGGAGGAGAGGGACGGAGTCAACACCCAGGGCAGGTGAGTGGACATCACACACATCCCCCTCCTCACTGTAAACACACAGTCATAAAAGGTACTCACAGGAGTTCTCTCACTAACCCATGTAACATAGGATCCTACAACCCACATCGAGTGTTCTAAGTTAAACATAGCACTTTATATATACACTCGTTTATGTCTGTTGACCTTAAGCAGAGCAAGCATGTTTGAAAGGCATTATTGAATTAACTGAATGACTTCAGAAGTACGAGATTTCTAATATTCTCTTGATGCAGACTACCTTAGATGTTAGGTACGAATATCGGCTCTCCAGTCTCCTACCTTACTCCACCGTTCCACTGTTCACCACCCACTTCTAAGTGAGCGTCTGTGTTTCTCTAATTGCTCCTCGCCTTCCCCATATTTCCTATGCACAACATTCAAGCTACTTATGGTCCTCCGACTCTCTATCTCTTATAGTTACTACGTGCAGCTCCCGGACGGTCGACTCCTGCGGGTGGAGTACACCGTTGATGGCTCAGGCTACCACCCCGTCCTCACCTACGAGGGCGAGGCCAACTTTCAAACCGACGGATCCGGCCAGGGCTTCTCCAACAAAGGCCAAGGAGGCCAGGGTCATTCCTACGCCTAGACGGGAGGAAAAGATAACACCAGGAAACAATTTTAATGTTACGTTTCTTCAGTTGTTGTCCCTCCACCTATTCACAGCCTCAGGTCTTATACATAGAAACGAAACTACGTGAAGATGGCATAAGCCAAACTGTGATGGCTCTAAGATGGAGCTTTAGCCTAGTCTCCTTAAGCTGCCTTTCGCAAGCTTAAGCCTATAAGAATGGCAAGCTGGGATGTCATGCATTCACATCTGCCATGTCTTAAAGAGAAGTCGACAATATATATATATATATATATACATATATATATATATATATATATATATATATATATATATATATATATATATATATATATATATATATATATATATTAGGCTATACAATTGCTGTTTACCGATCATATTTGCAGTACACTGGTATCATGTATGTTGTAAGTTAAGCGATTCATTCCATCATTCGAAAATCTATCAGCTGTATAGTAATGTCATTCGTTTACGATATCTTACACTATTAATAAAACCATGGAAATAAATCTAATGACATTCTTTTATTTAAGATTGCCCATATCTCAGTGCAATACCTTTTCATTCAATATTCCCCCTTGTTGTAAAATCAGCCTCGATCTTCTTCAAATACATGTGTTCAACTTTCTCAAAACTTCTGTTTTATTTCATAATTTTCTGTTCTGTAACCAACATGATTTGCTGTAAAGATCAGGAAGAACGTAAAGACATCTCAACTTGTGACGTTAACTGAGGTAACTCATATTACAGTTACGTCCAGTAACCATCTGCCACACCTCATACCTCGTCACTAATGTCATCTGCTACACCTCATACCCACCTCATACCTCGTCACTAATGTCATCTGCTACACCTCATACCCACCTCATACCTCGTCACTAATGTCATCTGCTACACCTCATACCCACCTCATACCTCGTCACTAATGTCATCTGCCACACCTCATACCCACCTCATACCTCAGCACTAATGTCATCTGCCACACCAGGAACCTGGATTAACTTTAAGCCTAAACACAATGGCTATGCAAAGATTATGACAACTAAGGAAAAAAAATTAACATGCAAGAAAAAGAACGAATATTCTCTCTTACATAAGGCGCTCATCCACTGCTGTATAAATCATACATTAATGTATGAATCATGCATTACTTTATAAACCATACAGTTCCAGTGATATCTATGAATTATCGCTAAGAGCCATGTGCATGGTGAGTGTGTATATAGGCTTGTAATCATCATGAACTCACGGTGTTTTAAAAGACATTCGACTCGGTGGTTCTATACCTTTTTAAAAGCCCACCAACTACCCAACCATCTGCACCACCCAGCTCACCTCTACCACCTGGCAACAGACATCCTAATATCCATGTCTCGCTCAAAGCAACAGTATCCAAACGCTGAAGAGACAATATAGATAACTGAGCACATGACTGAGGGGGGAAAAATACAGATAAACACAATGTTCGATGCACACGCGAAGTTATAGAATAAAAAAAAGGACCTTATTATCGAAGCTGATGCCAGCACTGCATCACGGATCTCGTTAGCGTAATAAGCTTAGGTAACGTCATGATGAATTATGCACGACTGTCGCCCGGGGTCACGCCACGGGTCGACCCAGACACGAAGGTTATATATTAGGGATCAGTGAGGGGACGCTCTGAGGCCAGTACACCCCACACCGGCACCCAGTTCACAGCTATGAAGGTACTGTAATAGTCTCTCTCTCTCTCTCTCTCTCTCTCTCTCTCTCTCTCTCTCTCTCTCTCTCTCTCTCTCACACACACACACACACACACACACACCGTTGATTACACAAATGAACGAGAAAAAAATACATCATTTAGAGACACAATTTAATTGCCTCACGTCGAAACGATTGAATAGAAGATGGTGTTGATGATGATGATGATGGTCGTGACACACACAAGAAAATAACTGACAGTGAACTGCAGGGAAATGTTTGTACGAATGCAGTTTCTGTACATCATTCTTGGCTGGCCCTGTGTGTAAGACCTGCAACACCTCATTTTTCCGATGAATTTTACGTAGAGACAAAACATCGATGTCATGTCATTTTTTCTACAACGAGAGATCTCATATACGACAATGATATGATTTCACCTTCCATACCTATTCCACACACTCTCTACACCACTTCGGGGTCCGTCACGCAGGTCCTGTCCACAATGACCACCTCCCAAACACGGTTCAGCCACTGCTGTATGTACAGTCTGACATCCAATAGAGACATAATTCCAAAGGAACAAAAGAACAAGATTGTAGAGGCAAAATATAGACACAGAGACACAGAGAAGAACGTATATCTACGTTTTGTTTTTGGTTTTACGACAGGTTTTGTTGTTAACGTTTTATCCTCTTCAGGAAAGGAATGATAAAAAGAAGTGTTGCTCCTCCGTCAGGGAGTGGTACTGGTCTTGTGTGTGGCGGGGGCGGCGTGGGCAGGCCCCGAGGGCTATGTGGCCAGCCAAGGATCCGGCGACGGACAGGGGGGTCAGAGCCCCACCTCCGCACCAGCAACGTACCTCTTCCAGTGGGCAGTGAACGACGCACCTTCAGGAAACTCGTACGGCCACAGCGAGCAGAGGGACGGTGACGTCACCCAGGGCAAGTGAGTGACATACCTAACCCCACACCTCACCACCACAGTCACCTCACAGAGCAACATACCTAACCCCACACCTCACCACCACAGTCACCTCACAGAGCAACGTACCTAACCCCACACCTCACCACCACAGTCACCTCACAGAGTAACGTACCTAACCCCACACCTCACCACCACAGTCACCTCACAGAGCAACGTACCTAACCCCACACCTCACCACCAGTCATCTCACAGAGTAACGTACTTAACCTCCACACGTCACCACCACAGTCACCTCACAGAGTGACATACCAAACTCCCACACTGCACTACCACAGTCACCTCACAGAGTAACGTACCTAACCCCACACCTCACCACCACAGTCACCTCATAGAGCAACGTACCTAACCCCACACCTCACCACCACAGTCACCTCACAGAGTAACGTACCTAACCCCACACCTCACCACCACAGTCACCTCACAGAGTAACGTACCTAACCCCACACCTCACCACCACAGTCACCTCACAGAGCAACATACCTAACCCCACACCTCACCACCACAGTCACCTCACAGAGTAACGTACCTAACCCCACACCTCACCACCACAGTCACCTCACAGAGCAACATACCTAACCCCACACCTCACCACCACAGTCACCTCACAGAGTAACGTACCTAACCCCACACCTCACCACTACAGTCACCTCACAGAGTAACTTACCTAACCCCACACCTCACCACCACAGTCACCTCACAGAGTAACGTACCTAACCCCACACCTCACCACCACAATCACCTCACAGAGTAACGTACCACCCTACACCTCACCACTACAGTCACCTCACAGAGTAACTTACCTAACCCCACACCTCACCACCACAGTCACCTCACAGAGTAACGTACCTAACCTCCTCACCTCACCACCACAGTCACCTCACAGAGTAACATACCTAACCCCCACACCTCACCACCACAATCACCTCACAGACCAATAACCTTCATATATTGCAACACAGACTCAAATACTCGCCTAAAAGACAAATTATCCCTACCAAAACTCAGTCAGTATTTATTAAACTTTTAATTGCAACATCTCCTCCATCATCACGGGTTTTGAATCACAAATTTCGACAGGTCAAGTAGTTACACCTTTCACTCAGGCGTAAATAACCCTTAGAGATATGCCTTCTTGCTGATGTTTGTATAAGCTTTTTGGCCTTGATGATACCCTATCATTGCATGATTTAATCTCGACGTAAGTAAAGGAAGGACGTGATATTTTCCCCATGTAATATTGACAGGTTATTACAGCACCTCGTTACAGCCGTAATGATAATTTTCTGAGGATCGTAACATTTCCTGAATCCCTCCCAACTACACGCACATAGTATTGTCCGGTCTATAAGTGTATACCCTATCGTTGTATATGATCTTTTCTCTTACATTAAGGTCATTTATGATTCCCCTACACACTCACTGCCTTGCCCCGTCCAACAGTTACTACGTGCAGCTGCCGGACAGTCGCCTCCTGCGGGTGGAGTACATCGCCGACAGCACCGGCTACCACCCCGTCATCACCTACGAGGGAGAGGCTAAATTTCCACCGAGTCAGCCCGGCCAGACTGGCTCCTCCGGCCAAGATCAGGGACATTCCTATTCCGGCTGAGCCCCACCGGCCGAAAAAAAAAAAAAAAAATAACTACCTTGAATATTTAGTTAACCAAATTAGCAGTTATGATGTCCTTCCCATATAGATATTTCCATAATGATCTAATTATGAGTCATATCGCTTCCATTTTCATCCCAAATTTCTCACTTAGGAAGTCTTCTGTTTGGATCAGGTTAGATTGTAGCTGGCTAAGATCTAGGACTGGAACATATCATATGTAATTAGGCTATCATTACATTATGTACCAGGAAATTAATGATAATTCCTTTATTGAATTTCTGTAAGTGACGAGAGTAGATTTATATTCTTATTTTGATAATTAAAGTTGAAACCTTTATAATTCAGTACTTACTAGCGTTTGTGTGAAGCAACCACGTATACAAAGAAGTAAACCCATGTGCGACGGAACTGTGAACAATGTCTGTTTGGAGCGATCATTTTTCGGGATACCCCCAGAGAAAATGGGACTAGAGGTAAACTCAATATGAAGAAGAAACTTGTAAGTTCGTTTCATCAGTGACAGTGTTTGTATGTAGGGGAACGGACGACCCTGTGTTTATTTCTTCAAGAATCACAAGCAGCGTCATAGTGTCCTCGTCTGACTGGCCTTGTCTTCCAGAAGATAACACGCCTCTAGTTTATGACAATTCTTATCTTATAGAAGAAAAAAAAACAACACACTACATCCATCTCTCTCTCTCTCTCTCTCTCTCTCTCTCTCTCTCTCTCTCTCTCTCTCTCTCTCTTTCTCTCTCTCTCTCTCTCTCTCTCTCTCTCTCTCTCTCTCTCTCTCTCTCTCTCTCTCTCTCTCTCTCGCCAAACTTGCTCCTATTAGAGTGAGGAAAGTTGGAAATTGTCTAAGATACTAACAATACTACAACTACTGATGCTCTTGGTAATACAGTACTGAAGGAATGCTGGGGTATAACATAGCCTTTGTCTATCCTAAGAACACAGTATATACCAGTATATGAGGAGAGTCAATTGCCTAATATCTGTCCTTTACGAGCTTGATTTCGCCTTTATCTGAGGAGGGAGTCACGACGGAGATATCAAGAAACTTACGTGTCCATCAAAGCACACGGGTCCATTCGGAAGGCATTTATCGGTAGCTTTCGAATTTCATGACTTGCCTTCAATATCGTCTGCAAACCTGGTATGAATTATTCTGATGACTGTAATTATTGAATTATCTTAATGAATATCAAGATAACTATAACACTGTCTTCGTCCGAGATATACTCTGGAATGAATTGTAAGAATAAATAAATAAAAAAAAAACCCTAATAGTTCTAGTAACTGAAAATCAGGACCTTTGTTGTTTTTAACGGTACTGGGACAAGGTTGTGAGATTTCATCTTAAGAAAAAAAAATTCAATAGATACAAATAAATCATGACTTAAAGTACCACAAATATAGTCTTACGTAAATTATATAAAGAGACGAAGACAACGATGAGGCAAACTACAGACTGATTCGTGATCTGGACAACAGTACAAACATGGAACATCCTTGGTTCCCTCGATGCCTCAAAGCACACAGGAAGGCTCCAGTCATCATCCATCGATGTACCAAGTAAGCAATGTTTAGCTGAGCTTAGTGGATCTTCTTTTGAAAAATGAAATAAAAAACTAATGATACACTATAAATACATACATATCACCAGTCTGCCGGGGGTACTAAAAAGAAACGAAGAAAAGTGCATCAAAAAACTTTTACCCCACATTTGTACATTTCAAACCATCCCTTCCCCTGTCTCACCTCTCCCTTTCCTCTAACCAACCTATTAAAAAAAGTCATTGTAGATTTTTTTTCATTTCTCCCTTTTTAGAATGACAATTTGGCCCTCTGAATGTGGCATCAGCCTCATAGTTGGTGTCGAGAGAACACGCATGAGTGCCCAGTGTAAGAGATATGTCTGAAGAGTAAAGTACATGGGAAGTATTTCTCACGTGTCTGCTCCGCTACGCATGAAATAGTTATGGTGGCACCATGTATGCATGGCTGCTACCATGCATGGGTGTTATCATGCACTAGTGGTGGCCTGCGTGCTTGCTCTCATGCACTGGAGATCCAGTGCTTCATCAAGGTAAAATTATCTGCTCCAATCCTAATTGGAGAGGTTCAGCAGATTTTTAGAATCTCAAATCTTCAAACTCGAGAGAGATGATATGGACTAAAACATTCTTCTCAATATTGCTACCGGGAACAATAAAACGTTGAGACAAAGGTGCTCTCCATTACGGCTTATTTCAGAATATTCTTCCCATTATTTTCGTGGAAGCCTCTCGAGTTGAAATAACCCTTCATCTCAGAAACAAACAAGCAAAAGGTTAAAAAAAGACAAAAAAAAATCTTAAGGGATACTTGTCTAACTATAGAAAAGAAAATATGTTCCGTTGCAAATCTCTCTTACTCATATAGCGAGAAAAAGGAAATACTGTTAAGGGTAACTTTAAGTTTTAGCAAAGCGTTGATTAGTGATACTCTTCTCATCACCAAACAAATGTCTTCTTCATCAGTTCTCAGAATTATACTTCAACTTTATTGAAAGGGAGAACTCGATTCTTTATTTCCAGGTTCATGTTCATTGATGACAAGCATTCGCGTGGAATCTCTTTTTTCAGTCCCGTGCAGCGACTTAATGAGGCTGAGAGTCTGGTTGAAGCTACTTCTCTAGTTTCATCCCAGGCAAGACGCAGCAACTCCCAGTCCTTCTCCCAGCCAGGATATGTCAAGTATCCTCATTCTTTTACTTCCCAGGTAAGGATATAGCACCGAAATCTTTTTTTTTTTAACGCTTTGCAATTTTTTGACACTTCCAAGCTTACTTCGTTGGTTATTATATAAAATTAAACTGCCATCCCATTCTTTCTTCCCTTGATCATCAGAACCTGTGTTTATTTAGCTGTAGCTGCATCGACTATGGTGTTCTAATGCACCTTTCTGTAGGTACAGAAGTTTAAACCTAAGCTCCTTTCATCAACCAAAGCTCGGCATAAAATACACTTGATCTGTGTCGCGGATTTTGCATGAGACAGTCGCAAGGTAGAGTAACATTCACATGTTACCAATCCGGATGAATTGACAAAGATCATTTTGCTATTCAGTATCAATTACTGAGAAAAAAAATACTTTAGGTGACATCAGAGAAAACTCCTTTGTGATGGTGCACTTAAGTAATAGTGGCATAGGAAAAAATCTAAAAACTCGTTCAGATTATGATCTGCAGAGAATGATAGCATTCATTTCTAACCACCATCACACCATTATTTACAACACTAGCGAATGACACCAGACACACATATCCCAAGTCCTTTAAGCGCCTGCCATCACGCTATCAACCATCAACACACCCTCTTCGATCAGGTGTTCCTCATTCGAAGCTTCAGTCATTCCAAATTCAAATTCTTTCTCCCTCGGCCCTCCTCTCGATTTCTTTACGTGACTAATAGGAAACGCAGCACTTAGCGTGTGATATGGTCGCGCCTTCTTGGCCTTACAAACCACGCCATATTTGATAGTAACTTCCTACTAACTCGACGCTTTTGTGGCAGCAAGCTGAAAAATGCACCGAAGTTACTCAATAAAGATAAAAAAAAATGGTAGATTTGCATAGCTGGAATATCCAGGTAAATATACACACTCAAGGAAAAACACAATGTAAATGCAGTCGCAGAAATCTATGTTTTTGCATATTAGTGAAAATCCCTGTCATGTAACTTAAGAGACAAGCCATCCTAGCATTGACCTCAATAAACACCTTGACGGTAAACACGTTTCAAACATCAGCCTGAATTTTCATCAATGTTCACTTGTGTGATTACATCTTTGCGCATATAGCAAAGGAATTTTACACTTGCAAGATTCCATTCATATCTGTCTTGTATACCTGTCTGTATAATTGTGCAATATGCTGGTGACAACCTCAGAAAATCTTTCTGGTTATAATTCTATTGTCATTGCTGATACGATGATTCTTTTGGGAAATATCAGTTTTATTGAGACGTCTTGTTGCTTTCGTTTGACGGTCTCATGAGAGGCCAGTCATGCATGGTGTCTTGAACTACCCGTGACGTCTCATCATCTCAGCATATAAGAAGCCGCGCGCAGACCAGTGACACAGCCCGGGCTAGGCTTGCACCACGTGAATTTATACTCAGGCGAGCGGGTGGCCACAACGCATCTCGCTCCTCCACCTCACAGACTGCGATGAAGGTATTCAATTTTTTCCTAAAGTCACCATTTCAGTCTCACACCATAGCCATAAAGATATCAGAGAATAAGCGTAAGTGCTGACATGTCCTGATGGCTTACGAATCTTCGTCGGTGATATTTCAATCTCTGGTGTACTGCAGTCGACACGATATAATCAGACGGTGTGCCGGTCCTGTATGCTCCTCAACTAATGCATTATCGAAGATCATAAAAACATCAAAACCTTATACACTTTCGTGAATCATATGTCGGGTGTCGTGATTATCAACACTATCCGGGCCTATAATAACCATGATGACAACCATATTACTGGTTGCTCGTATCGAAATGAATCACTTAAAGGTTATAGTGTCTTTATGCATACAGTCTTCTGTTTCACAGCAGCAGTACTTCTGAAGGTAAGGCTATGCGTCCTTAAGTTCGATGATATCTAAGAACCAGGTGGATGGTCACATACCAAATTATTTTATTTGAGGATTATAGATGAATCTGTGAAGTATGTCATAGCTTCTGGCCTCGCGCACACTGCGTTAGACGTGTTTATTCGGCAAATTAGACGCATGACTTTGTGACTCTCCTCCGTCAGGTGGTGGCTCTGGTGCTATCAGTGGTGGTAGTTGCTTCTTCGGATAGACCTGACGGCGACCATGGCAGCCAGGGGCTCGGCAGTCGGAGGGGACCGTTTCCCTCCTCCCCTACCCAGTACAACTTCCAGTGGGATGTTGACCATCCGCCCTCAGGCAACTTCTACGGCCACCAGGAGCAGAGGGACGGACCCAACACCCAGGGCAGGTGAAGTCTTGGACTAACAAAATGAAATCACCACAACTCCAGACCTAGATAGGAGCATTTCAAATTGAGTTCTACATCAACCTGTTCACAGGTGCACGCTATGCACACATACAGACAAATGCACACGCTTAAACCGGTATACATTCAGGCCAGACACGTGGGGAATGGAGTTGATAATGATATATATTTAGACATATGCTTACATATCTTTTCAGAAAACATTTTCAACGTAAGTTCTCCGATTGGGTCTAGCAAAGAAAATCGCAAATAAAAATTGAAAAAGTAAGCGGACGATTATTTCATTTTGTATGTGTATTGAGATTCCTTGAGCTTCACCAGGACCTTCTTTGGCCACAGGTACTACGTGCAGCTGGCGGAAACTCCTCGCATGATGATGGATTATGTCGTGGACCACTCCGGCAGCCAACCAACCCTCACCAACGACGACGAGGCTACGAAGGGAGCCATCAGACCAAGTCGAGGATCTAACCCACACCTCAGCCAAATGCCCTATCGAGCAGGATCCCTGCGAACAGGCCGTAGCCACGGATCCTTCCGTCCCTCTCAAGGATCATCGAATCTTGATCAGTCATCTCCAGAGGTGTTACCTCAGTCCGTCTTAGTTCCTGGCAAACTAATACTCAAGGCCAACAAACCTCTCAGCCTTGGATACTCCCAGCCAGTCTCTGGCTCCAGCGAGAGTTATATCCAAAATCCTCGGGCCCCAAGACAAGCATCCTTCCAAAAAACTCTGACTTTTGACGAAGAATCGTCTCACAATAATCCTACCCCTACAGGAAGTTATTTTCGAAAACCTGCAACGCCTACCAAAGAATCCTTTCAAAGACCTCCAGCACCTACCAAAGAATCCTTTCAAAGACCTCCAGCACCTACCAAAGAATCCTTTCAAAGACCTCCAGCACCTACCAAAGAATCCTTTCAAAGACCTCCAGCACCTACCAAAGAATCCTTTCAAAGACCTCCAACACCTACCACAGAATCCTTTCAAAGACCTCCAACACCTACCAAAGGATCCTTTCAAAGACCTCCAACACCTACCAAACAATCCTTTCAAAGACCTCCAGCACCTACCAAAGAATCCTTTCAAAGACCTCCAACACCTACCAAAGAATCCTTTCAAAGACCTCCAGCACCTACCAAAGAATCCTTTCAAAGACCTCCAACACCTACCAAACGATCCTTTCAAAGACCTCCAGCACCTACCAAAGAATCCTTTCAAAGACCTCCAGCACCTACCAAAGAATCCTTTCAAAGACCTCCAACACCTTCGAAACGATACTTTCAAAGACCTCCAACACCTTCCAAAGAATCCTTTCAAAGACCTCTAACACCTACCAAACGATCCTTTCAAAGACCTCCAACACCCACCAAAGGATCCTTTCAAAGATCTCCAACACCCGCCAAAGCATCCTTCCGAAAACCACCGTCTACCAAAGAACCCTTCCAAAGACCTCAAATTCCTACCACAGCTTCCTACCAAAGACCTCCAACCACTCACGAAGAATCATCTCGAAACACTCCATCCTCTAAAGCAGTGTCCCTCAAAATACCTTCAGTCCTGAACCAAGAGTCTTTTCGAATACCTCCAACAGCCAGCCCAAAATCCCTCCAACTTCCTCCACCTCCCGATATAGAACCCTACAAAAAAGTATCGCCCTCTGTAACACGATCCCTCCGAAAAATATCACCCTCCAACCTTGGATCCTTCCAAAGCCCTCCAACACCTGACACAGGATCTTCCCATAACCTATCAGACAACCAAGGATCGTTTCACAATCCCCCAGACTCTGACTTACAATCCATCCCCCAAAGAACATCACGTAATCAACAATCCTTCCAAAACCCACGAGCCACTACCAATGGATCGCAACAAAAACCTCCAGCCCGTGATCAAGGATCTCTGAAAAAAACCACAGCCTCTAGTATAGGATCCTTTCATAGAACCCCAGCTCCTACAGTAAAATCTTTCCGAAACCATCTAACAGGCAACCAAGGATCCTTTCAGGAAACATCAGTCCACGAGAGAGAGTCTTCCCAAAAATCTCCTTTTTCTGACATGGGATTCTTTCCGAAATCCCCATTTTCTGATATAGGATCGTTCCAAAACTCTCCATTTGCTGACATAGCGTCCTTCCCAAAATCTCCATTCTTGAAGACAGAAGCCTTCCAGAAATCTCCGTTCTCGGACATGGGATTTTTCCAAATACCTCCAGCCACTGATCAAGAATTTCCCTTCAAACCGCCTCCCCCTACTACAAGATCATTTCGTTCACCGCACACCCATGTTGAAAAATCTTTTCAAAAACCTTCAATCCGTAACCAAGGGTCCTTCCAAGGGCAACCAACCGGCAACCAAGAATCCCTTCAAAATCCACCAATCCATAAAAGAGAATCCTTCCAAAAACCACCTGTCTCTGACGTCAGATCCACACTTACACATCCACCCGCTGAACGAGGACCTGTACCAAAACCGCCAAACCCTAACGAAGGATTCTTCCAAATGCCTTCATTTCCCAACGAAGAATCCTTCCATAAACCTCCAGGACGCCACCAAGGATCTTCCCAAAACCCAACAGAATCTACCACAAGGTCGTTCCAAAATCCACTAATCCCTGACGCGCAACACTTCTCATCATCTCCATCCCACAGCCAAGATTCGAAGAAAAGACCAACAGATTCTAACACAGAATCCTTCCAAACATCTCCAACCCCTGACAAAGAACCTGTAAATAATCCGCCAGCCTTTAACATAGAATCCCTTCTAAAACCTCCAAATCACGTACGTAAGACCTCCCAAGGTAATCCAGCCACGAATGAAAAGTCCCTCCAAAATAATCCATCCCAAAGTATAGGATCCCTCGAAAAACCTGCATCTCCTAGCCAGAGATCCGTCCAAAATACTCAGAAACCTATCCCAAAATTCTCCTTCCCGGCTCCACTCCCCAGCGAAGAAGGATCGTTCCAAAATACCAAAACCAGTAGCCAAAAATCACCCAACAAAACCTTTACCCCAAGCCAACCTCTCTTCGAGGATCCATTGAGCCAGGGATTCCACGGGGAGGGCCTAGGATCCTCCCAAAAGACGCAGGTTCCTAACCAATGGGTTCCTCGGAGAAACGTGCCACACCTTGAACGTACGCTACTTCCGCCACCTCCACTGGCAGCTCTGTAACAACCCGCCCACCTCAGCTCCACCTTGTTAACCTAACCAGTAACATTGGAATTCATGTTAGAATTCGTTGTAGTTTTTTCAGTGAAATCAACTTAAGTGTGTACTACGTATATATTGTATATCAAATCATCGCTTGTATTTCTTTTGTTTGCGAGTGTGTGCGTCACCGTGTGATGGAGGGTATTGTACATAAAGAGCGGGTCATTCTTATACTAGTGCAAAATATCCTTTTGTGTGTCAAGATGATACTGTATAAAAGTTATGAATATATGTAAATATTTTCTGCAAAGCTCCTATGATAACATTTTAAAATTAAAGTGATATTATATTCAATGAAATCAATGGCGATATTATTTCAATTTCTTTTTCGCAGTTTTTATGTCTATTTTTGTCGCTGTTAAATCCAAGAAACTACTTAACTCCACGAACGGGCGTAGAATCACCGTCCGTACTGACCTACTAAGAAAAACTAACCTATTCAACCCTAAACCTAAACAAATGCCCCCTCGTCCAACGATGTTTATGGATGATATGGATGAAGGCAGCAAGTATGGATGTGAACATGTGCATATATGTGTATGTCTGTGTATGTATATGTATGTATACGTTGAAATGTATATGTATGTATATGTACGTGTGTGGGCGTATATGCATGTGTATGTGGGTGGGTTGGGCTATTCCTCGTCTGTTTCCCTGTGCTACCTGGCTAACGCGGGAGACGGCGGTTAAGAACAATAAATACAATATATATATATATATATATATATATATATATATATATATATATATATATGCTTTTCTTTCAAACTATTCGCCATTTCCCGCGTTAGCAAGGTAGCGTTAAGAACAGAGGACTGGGCCTCTGAGGGAATATCCTCACCTGGCCCCCTTCTCTGTTCCTTCTTTTAAAAAAAAAAAAAAATGAAAGGGGAGGATTTCCAGCCTCACGCTCCCTCCCCTTTTGGTCTATATAAACTATCTAATCTGTAATCCAGCAAAATATTTCATATCATTTATAATCCTAATAAAACAGATAATCAAACAAATAAAGTACATGGATATTAGGCAAGTGTTAGTCGCTTGGCACAGGTGGATGAGCTAGTGAAGGAATGTCTCTATAGAGTCTCATGCCGAGTAATACACGTCTCCATGTCAAGGTAAATACGTATTCCCATGTTTAGAAAAGTATTTTCCACTCCTTACACCATGATAGCACACCATCGCTCGCTGCACGTAACTCACGTCTTCCCTGGGGCAACACGGGCTGAGGTAGTCTCCCTCTACCTACAACACAGTTCCCGTGGCTGGTCGTCCCTCATCTTTAAATCACGCCAGTCCACCACACACTTAAACCTTCGCCAGACCTTAGCTTATCATTTGGTCCAGCATACTCATACCGCCTCCCCCACCCACTGTCAACCGTCCAGCTTTCTAATCTGTCTCCCTCCATATCAAAACCTTTCTCACGTCTTTATCTTTTGCACTGCCCTCTTAACTTCTGCATTCTATTACTTAAGTTGATTAGCTTCTAGCATTCGACCAGTTATTTCAATCTACGCTGAGAATCTAGACTTCACATGGTCGGTTGGATATTTTAGGGTTAGAGATATGAGCTGCAAAGGTCATTACGGTCGTTAAGTTCAAGTTACTCCCACTAACCGAAAAATCTTTAACGCTCTCTTCTGGTGTTAAGGATAATTCTATGACCACATGCACGCTCACTATGTATATGGCCCTGACTGATTTCATATTCATGAGTTATTTAGATTACCCCGACTTAAGGAATTCCAGTTTATTCAACGCTGAATTGTTTTCCAAACACCAGGTCTCTCCAGACACCACTTCCTCCTCTTTATTTGCACAAACTACGTTCTCGGGTCTGTTTATCTTTCCACTTTCACCAAGTATCCACCCCAAATACCTGAATACATTCACATCTAGTCCTTCGCCATTCTCAATTATAGGACCACTAACTGTCCGTCTCCATCAGGTACAAAAGCCGTTGCTTTCACTTTCACCTTCCAACATCTTGTTTGAATTGTTCACTCGAGTTACCATCAACATTCACGACTCATTCGTTCATTTATCCCATAGAAAGAGCATCATTTGCATGCAGCAAAATGTAAAAGCTTTCCACTTCAAGTTTAACTTTATTATCTCTCTCTCTCTCTCTCTCTCTCTCTCTCTCTCTCTCTCTCTCTCTCTCTCTCTCTCTCTCTCTCTCTCTCTCTCTCATTTTGCGTTCTCCTTGTCCATGGAAACAATAATGACGGCGCTAGGCCTTGTAACATTCTCTTGGGTTCCTCCTCTCTAGCAACATCAAGCCATCTAAAAGCAAATCAAAGCGAAGCATCACGACTATTTATGCCAATTATCACACATCCACATATATACTTTTCCTTCGCCTTGCTCATATTGTAGTGTTGGAAAGGTGTTTATCCAAGATAGTAAGTTAATCATTACGACAAAGTAAATCATCCTATTCCCTCAAAAGCAGTAATCATAATCACTACTTACGTTTTCCGAAGCCAGATCAGTGTGTTTAGTAACAAAATACTCACTGGATTTATTTTTTCAGTCTCATTTTCTGTGAGACATGAAACGTAACTTTGATGTATTTCCGATGTGTGTTAATTCAATCGATCTTTTTTTTTAATAAAACTTAATCACTTGCATAACTTTTTCGTAATGTGGACAGAGACTTGATCACTATGATTACACTACCAGCCGAACGCTTAACCGTTACACTTCACAGACTCTCGGATTAATTGTATCACATTCATGTTAGCATCGTCTTCCACTGCACATTGCCTTCGAGTGCCTTTCAGTTACTTATAAAACTAATCTCTCACACACCATTTGTGTACACTTTGCTGCACGTATCCTGTCTCTTGCGAGGTCTGGGGTAAACTGATGTGGTTGGCCTTGACCTAGTGGCCGGTGGCGCCCAGTAAACAACAGAATATAACGAGCAGTCTAACCTTCAACTCCCTAGTTCCACTGTGTCACTACTGATGATAAACACACTTGTTGCCAACTCGATAACTTTTGTGATTTAAAAGGGTGACTATAGTAAGACAGTCTAGATATTTTCATCCTTATTTTTCTTATAATCTGCCCTGCTGTTTGACTGTTTTATTAAAATCATATACCGAGGAATAAACAAAGATCATTAGCGGTTATCTGCTGCATAGCTGGGTTAGGCTTACACAGTTTCGGTACGGGCAAAACATGCCCAGATCAAGGGCCATCTCGGGTGAAAAGGTAAACCTGTGGAGAAAATGGATTAGAGAAGAAGAACCTTCCACAGCTTAGCTGTACAAGGCCAAGAGGTAGTCTGAGGACGCTCAAGGCCGATGGGAGATGAGGACACTCGCTGAAAAATAAATACATAAATGAAAAAATAAACACAAGAGCTCCAAGCGTTCGGATGTATTTCAAACCACAGTCATGGATACAGAGTCAAGGTGAATATGAGGGGATATACTAAACTAGAACTCACTCCACCTGAGGAACACAGAATTGCTGACAACAAAAGGAAGGTGAGGTGAAACCGGCCGGCCTGTCCTTCTAACAAAGTTAGGACTAGTGCCCCAGTACACTCCTTTGAGGCCTTCCCAATTCAACAGTCATCTAACATATATATGTAACTAACACATTATCATTTATATACATATATCTTCAATCACATTCATATATCTGATAACTTTAATATACATGAAGGTTTAATAGGAATAAAACCACTGTTATACATAACGTTGCCAGTTGGTACGATTCTAGTCTGTTTACTGATGACCTTAGACCGAGCCGAACTGATCACAGCAGAAATTCACCCTATCCAAACAGACGTCCTTGCATGGCGTGTTCCTCTCGTGGCAGGACAAATAGCACTGCAGGAAGGGGTCGTGGCAGAGGACGGGGCATTGGCAACACCTAATTTCCGTCGAGTAGCAGATGAGTCGACACATGAGCGGGGATACCCCTCGACGCCTGCACTCTTGTACACAGGCGGGGACGAGCACCTCGTTGCATACACCCAAGCACCTGAGTCGTGGATACTGAAGTTACACACCGGGAGGACAGGCAGACCGTGGGGTCTATTTGTGATCATTTGTGTTTTACGGGGAGAGAGTTTTGCGCTCGTGTTGTCCCGTCTCCTTAATGTCTTAAATGTATGTATCTACTCCCCTTAGATTAGGAACTGGGACAGTTAAAGTTGTTCGATGTGTGGCAAGAATGGTGGAAGGATGAAGAGAAGCCTAGGCATGTGTTCAAGGACAGAATATTTTGAGGAGACATGGTTATCACTTTTATTTTTTTTTTTTTTTTTGAATCCCCTGGCTGACGTCATGGTGTTAACGATCCAATTCTCTGAAACAGAATGATGCAACTGGTATGACACAAGGAATGTGAGAAACCATTTCTTTTTTGATAGGTCAGTTACTAGATAATGATAAAACGACACTTCTTGGAGACTAATTTCATTCATTGGTCATCATTACCATCTTCATTCCAGTACAGTCTAGGCCTCTTACAGACCTTCCAATTGGTATGGTTCAGTGAAGGTCTGAAACAAAACAAAAAAAATGTCTCCACGAAGTGTGGTTTTATGTTTGTACAAGTTCACAACAGCTGTCTTTAACAAGGTAGTATAAGAGCATCTGCTAAATAAAAATCAAATATTGATAGCTTTGGGAAAAATCATAAGATTTCATACCAAGTTAACAAAACAGGACTTACAAATATATGGCTTGCGTCGTATGTAGACAAATAGGTAATAAGAAACTTGACCTACATATACAGAGTATATAAGCATACGTTAGGAATACGCTGAGTGATGAAACAGGTAAATGCTGCAGCTAATGTCTTACAGAAGCTTAAAACTTGTATAATGATAATGTTAAAAAGAAAATGCCAATTAAGTGCATAAGTTCCTTCCAGTGTTGTACGCATAAGTGTTGTAATTACAAATACAAACACCATCAGATACACTCATTTAAGAAATAGTTGGGACTAGAGTGGAACAAAAAAAAAAAAAAACTAATCAGTTGTAATGCCCAAAAGGACTGCAGTACACATCTTTAAAATGTAATCAATTCTAAAGAAGGAACCATAATGAAGCTAGCATCTAACACTCCTCCCGCTCAAGTTTCTCCTCGTACGATATATATATAT
This sequence comes from Panulirus ornatus, assembly GCF_036320965.1. Taxonomy (NCBI): domain Eukaryota; kingdom Metazoa; phylum Arthropoda; class Malacostraca; order Decapoda; family Palinuridae; genus Panulirus; species Panulirus ornatus. Next base: position 13,936,953 of record NC_092273.1, read on the forward strand.
ATATATATATATATATATATATATATATATATATATATATATATATATATATATATATATATATATTGAAAATGAAATATGACAAAATGTTTCGTTTCCGGTTCCATTACAACATTATTGTCTCTGAATATCATTTCCTTTCATATTTCAATGAAGGTCATCATCAGAAATACGTACAGATGGGAAAACAAATAGTTTGGCTCATATGTCGTCTTTCATTTGGCATTGCCAAAGAAAATTAGTGATAATTAAGAGGTCACTAACCTGATATCCTTTCTACTGACGGACCTTAGAATATCATCTGTGATATTCTTTAGTTCTTTCTCCACAGTGGTAAAGAAGCTGTATCCGGGCGTACTTGAGTGCGAGGCTTCATTGGTCATAACGGTGGTCGGGGCGTCAGTGGGAATACTAGAAGACGAGGCGGTATTGGAAGATGGGGAGTCACCGGGGTTGCTAGAGGACAAAGCATCTCCTGCTTGGTCCTCAGAGACCTGTTAAGGCATTGGAAATAATCTCGGAATACATCCAGGAGGTTAACTATCATGTCTAATGTTATGAGGTGTGTCTTGTCCTCGTCTGCTGCAGCTGAGACCTACTGTAATTACACCATCAGTGGCTTATAAATCATCTAACATATCAATGTGTCATTTTTATTATCATATTTTAGTACGGATTTACGTCTATGCTTGTCTGAGGTAAATTTACGTGACTACCTCTCACTTAACGATATCATTATAAATCGTAACTTCAGATACGGTGGGTAATGCATGTAAATAATGTTAGATAAGTTTTACAGTAATAAAAAGAAAGTGGAAGGAAACCCCTTCTACGTTTATCCATGTTTTAGTTTGTCGTAAATATGTACATCGAAATGCCTTAAGATACGTATGATCTCTATTTTTTCCCATCATTAATGAAAAAAAAAACTTTTATGATCCATATCGAGTGAAAATACTGCACCTTGATATGCCTCGAGAGTAGACTATGATTTAGTAAGACACAAGCAACACGTCATTTACTGTGCGATGTTACCAGCTCTAACATGAAATGCTGATTTACAACCCAACCAATTACACTAACGAACCGGCGATAAGCGAACCAAAAAAAAAACTAGTGCTATATACCTTAGTTTTAGTTAAGTAGTGTTATCAATCAACCACTATCCAAAAACATGGTAATTAGATGCATCAAGCTCACAAAACCAGTGAACAATGACTTCACTATTTACATGAGAGTTGTGGCGAGCGATTAGCTGGGACTCGTCAACGGGTCTCGCTTGCAACCTCTCAGCTGATTTGACCCATCCAAGGAGGAGGACCCAAACCTGCACAGATGGAAAAAATGAGTAAGTAAAATGATTCTTTGAATATCGCAAGCTGAAAAAAGTAGAGGTAAATTACCAGTTTAGCCACGCACTGAAACTAATCTTGCCCAACGAGTAAACTTTTATTCTGCAATGCTAATTGGGTTCAGTGGATAAAGCAACTCTGGAGTACTCTAGTTGATTCTGCGGAAGAGATAAGGCGGCAGTAGTGAAGCTTCTGAAGACCATGACATATGTGGGGTTGATTTATGCAAAATCACAAGAAACACCTGTAACAAATCAGTGAAACCTTAGAAAATTTCACCCAACCTGACTATAAATCAAAACTATCTTGACGTTCAAAACTCTAGAATGTGCATCGCACTAACTCGCTAACTGCGGACGAATGTCAACAAACAACCGCCCAACCTCCCTCTCAGCGGTATAGCCATTCTAAGCAATCCCCAGAACAGAACAATTTTATGTCAGTATATACCTACCATCCTTTGTGGGAAAAAGTCAAAGACTCGAAGAACTGTACAAAATTTGACAGGTTAGGTGAAGTTTTCACAGATTCTGTTGATGTGAACATTTAAATACTTTTATGTTAACTAATTCATTTTTCCTAATATACATGATCTTCACCGTGGAATAAAGATATGATGCTCTAAATCACGCCCCGCAAACAAAATCTTATTCATTATGCAAAATCTTAGTATCAATGTGCCAGTCAAGTGGCAATCAACTATCCGAAATTCAATTTACAAATTTAAGATGAGCATGAAGCCTTCACATGATGAAAATAACAGGTGGAAGAAACATTGTACTCGTTAACTTTTTCGTCTACAAGTAGTGGATCTTCTTAAAAATTTTACTGGGCCATCGGCTGCTGAAAATATATCCTATTACCGTGCAAAATATCAAGTGATGATACAAGTTAGCGCATTAATGATGATACAAGCTAACACAATAATGATGATACAAACTAACACAATAATTATGGTGCAACCAAACACAATAATGATGTTACAAACTAACAAAATAAGGATGATACAAGACTAGTAAGAAGAAAAACAAGTTGACGTACAGACAGTTGCAGAGCTGCTGGCGGCTTCATGGCGAAGTGAGAAATAACCTCCTTCTGTGGTCAGACGTGCTGCGCTCCCTTTGGAATACTCACTCCCTACTGTGGGTCAGTACCTCATCCTGTTGCCAGCTTATCATTTTCGCCACCAAATTATTACTTCAGCGTTAGGAACTATTCTGTCTTTCTTTCTCCTTCTGTCTTAGGCAACTTGCATGATAAATTACTGTCGTGACGAATTCATAGAAATACAATATTTACTCTCTTATAAACAGAACATTGAAATTGTATAGTAGTTTTCCGTTACACAGGAGGATTCCTTGACTGTCCTTACCCTGGTATTGATTTACCTCAGATAAAAGATGGTCAGGGTGGAACATTTTCTAATGAGGTTGGTTGAGATAAAGATACACGCACATGCACAAATAAGGTGAGTTGGTTATTTGGCCTTTAAGTTGCTGACTTCCAAGGTCATCAACACCATAAACGTCAAGTTACAACCACTCATCGAAAATTATTGAATACATTCTTCAGGTTTTCATGTCAATTCTAGAACCAGAGGCACACTCAATTTACAGATGTTCATGGCATGCAAAGTTGGTGGTGGTTATGACACGCATCATTTAAAGCAACCTATTTATTTGAATACACAGATGCATCTGAATGACAAATATATTTCATTTTGCAAACAATAATTCAGAAGTGAAGTTTGCGTGTATGAGTGTAATTTTGTGGATACTTTAGTCATCCAATAATGATACTAATAATATTAATAATTATTATCATTATCATTATTATTATTATTATTATTATTATCATTATTATTATTATTATTATTATTATTACTACTACTACTACTGCTACTACTATTATTATCATACACACAATAGATAGCCACAAATACAATTAGGAATCTAATCCTTTATGCAACCAATAGGTCATACAAATTTAGGGACTTCATAACAAACACTCACAGATGCTGTATGCTAACCAAGTGCAAATGAACAGCACAATGCTCGAAAACAATTTACCTTTGCACAGACTTGCAACAAAACATTTACATATCATAAAAGCAAAATACAATAACGAAGCCTAGCCACACATTTAAACAGCGGTCAAATTCAACTTCATGAAACGTGCTGTGATACCTCTAATCATTAAACATTATACAACACAGTGGTGTATAGCTATTTGAAGAAGTAAAACAGGTGAAATACCACACAAAGGCTGGTATGGAAGCTGTATATAAGTTAAACATATAGTTATTATGATAAACGATGGTAGTGTTATTCTTTGAGTCTATTCATCAAAGAGAAAAGTGTAGCACTCGTGCCATACATATACCGCACTTCAGTTAGAGCAATAAAGAATATATCTCTAACGTTTAGGTTAACAGGTGATGGTTGACATAATCTCACAGAGGTAACAGAACAAAAAGGAGCTTTGACATATGACGCATCATACCTGACGAAACCTCGGTAAAGACAACCTACAGTGTGCGTGTAGTCACTGACATCAGTTATGAAGTGCATCAACAACACTTTGGTATCCGAAAGACTTTTCTTTCCAAATGGATAAAGGA